>NW_023596818.1:36109868-36127158 GCF_011947565.3 Pollicipes pollicipes
TGGGAGCCGCCGTTAGTCGAGGGCAGTTGCTGTCGTTCTTCACGGTCCGCCAGTGCCACAGGAGTCGCTGTTGCCCGGCCGGAGCCTTTGCTGCTCGGCCGCAGTCTGTGCTGTTCGGCCGGAGCCCGTGCTGCTCGGTAGGAGCCTGTGCTGTTCGGCCGTAGTCTGTGCTGTACGGTCGGAGCCGCTGCCCGGCGGGAGCCTGCGCTGTTCGTACGGAGTCTGTGCTGTTCGGCCGGAGCCGCTGCCCAGCTGGAGCCTGCGCTGTTCGTACGGAGCCTGTGCTGTGCGGCCGGAGCCTGTGCTGTACGGCCGGAGCCTGTGCTGTTCGGTCAGAGCCTGTGCTGTACGGCCGGAGCCGCTGCCCTTAAGCGGGGCTCGCTGCTGTTGGCCGGAGGCAGGTGGCGCTAGCTGGCGCGAACACGCCGTGCACACCTAAGCATGCATGGCGCCACACCTGGAATACATTGAGTGCGCCGATGAAACGGAGGCTCGGCCGGTCCCTGGCTCTGCAATCTGTGTCCGGTATCGATAGCAGTCAAACGTGTCCCGGCCGTCGACATCAAGCAATGCCCTGACCCATAACACTTGTTTACGGTAACGGGACACCACGTGCGACGCGTCCATGTCGTGACAACGGAGGCCACCTCCGGGTAGAACCGGTCAAGATCGGAGGGGCTGGACAGGACTGATGTGTTTGGCCTTTCCGCACATTTGCATCAAAACTTGCACGTGTTCACAGGAAAAATGTCTGTCGGAATATGAAATGTCCTTCTTCGCGACTTCTTGACGATAAACATCTACATCTAAGACATGCTGCATTGTTCCGACTTCATTTAGCACTACTTTAAATTTCCATTAAAGGCCCCACTGTTCCTATGAGACCTCATTCAACGGTCCCTTCTCCCTCTGCATGTCAAAACCGCTGTGAGCCATGGGTGCAACGCGCCATCTACGCACTGGCTTTGTATACATCACCGTACGCGGGACCGAAACCTATTCCCTAAGATGCCGCAGGACGAAGACAAAAGCTGCACGCATATTGCGGCGCATCTGGGACCGGTGCGGACTCGGCCCTGCACGCAGCCCGGTTGATGCCCCCTCCCCGCCCCCTCCCCCGTATGTCTGTGACCCCAACAGGCCTCGTGCCTCGAAGGACTACGCCAGCTTTCAGCCAGTTCAGACCCCAGCTGGTGCTTGCGTCCTTCGCTTTACGATCAATGTTCTTCTCGCACACATTGCGCTAAGCGTTGTCCAGCGCGACCTCTCGACGACCGCCGCTCATGCCTAGCCATTGAAGCCCGCCGTCCACTTCCGAGCGTCCCCACCACGGTGACCTCGGCCGGCCGGTGATCACGGGACGGCTGACCTCGGCCGGCCTGTGATCACGTGACAGCTGACCCGGCCGAGCGGTCGGAACGAGACACCGTCCGCCGAAGCTGGCACGGCGGCGGGCGATTGGCGCTTGCCCGCCCGTCGCAGGGATTCACTGGCGGCCGGTTTTTGCCGCGCCGCGAGAAAAAGCGCGCGAGGCATGACCGCACGCGGCGGAAGTGGCGACCGCGCCGGGCGCGCCGCCGACGGCACGTCGCACCGCGCCGCCATATTACGCCCGATAATGACGCGTAATTATTCTGATTAGCGGAGTATGTGATATCGCACGGCGCGGCGGCTGCCGCTGGAAATAGAGGCGGTCGCTAACGAGGCGCGCGCCACCCGAGCGGGTGATAACGAGACGAGTTACAGCGCGCGGACGAGGATAGGAGCTGTAACGAGGTCGGCCGGCGCCCGTGTCGCAGACGGCCGGTTTGGCCGTCCGGGCGGTCAGTCGGGCATGGGAGGGGGCAGGAGCTGGGCTGCCCTCTGACCGAAGTCGGCGTTGGTGGCGGGAGGTCATCAGCAGCAGATGGTTGTGATCGGGGAGAAGCGGCGCAGATTGCTTGGCTGCCGCGGGCTGAGCGGATTCAGCGGGTGGTGTAACTCACAGCACGATGGGAAACGATCGGGGACGTGTTCGACCCTTTGAGCGTCAGCGGAGACCATGATCTGGTGGCAATGGTATTACCATTTTTTGCCGTTGTTAAAAAACGCTGGAAACATCAACACCCTGAAATGAAAGGAATCGGTTCTGTGAACCATACGCCACATGATGCAACTTCCATCAAACGTTCATCAACCAAGCATTAAATTTCGCCATTGCTTCCGACCAGCAGCCATGCCAAACGCAGCGTCGTATCTGTGGGTGAAGGAGCCCTTGTGCTTCGTCTCTGGTGGTTACTTAATACAGAACAAAAACAAATGCACCGAACAGAATATATTCAAGACCAATTGCATTCAACCTCAGTCAAGCAACGGCATTATTTATACTTGAATATGGGTGTCACTGCGCAGCTCGTTTCGTGGGCCACAATTTGGCATCTCGGTTCATATCCCCCCCCCCTCAAAGCTGATACATTGCTGGCAAAGCATGCATCTTACAGAAAAAAAGCAGGTAGGCTAAGCCACAGGATTCGTGACACCTGCTATATCGTTAGCATCTCCAAATAGCGTTAAAATCCGTCTTGCCTCCTTACTTTTACGAAGCGGACCCATTAAGCACCTCGAGATCTAACGCAATGCTGGCTAAGTGAGCAGCCTTTTCTGTTATGTTATGTATTTAATAAATAAACTGAAGTCAGCTCAAAACCTGGAGTAAACCCAAAACTATGTACAATGATTTGATTACCTCAAATACACAATAACGGGTATGTTATAGACACCTCCAATATACAGCGAGCAAACAAGCGGGTGGTCGGGGCGTGTGGTTAGCGTTGAATGACGGTCGAACTATGCCTGCCGGGCTCCGGCATGAGAGCATGCCGGAGCGCCCATATGGTGTAGAATGGCATGGCTTCGAGTATGCTATCAGCTGCCGACATGGATAGCGTACGTGCCTCATGGCTGACGACGCAAGCAAGAATACGCGAGCGACATGAAAATGCATTTGAGCAACTCACCTTTAAGTTGATGCACGAACGCTGTCGTGCATGGTGATGTATTAGAGCGTCTCAGGAACGCGCTATGTCAGCTTCGTTGCGCCTTCCTCAATAACCTATCATGACGTGCCTACAAAAACCCTCATTAACCCCATGTGACGTGTTCTGAGCACACCGCGGCCCTGAAGCACAGCCTCGCGGCGTCGCCGAGCCAGCCGCACCGCGTGCTCACACCCACGCATGCACGTGCACCCGCGCGCACGGCCGCCTCCTGCGATTGTTCTTGCACGCGTGGGAGTGGTCGTCACTGCGCCAGAGGTGTGACGCCCTGCACTGGCGCCGGCTGCCCTGCCGTGCGTCCGGTGTGTCCCACTCCCCCCCCTCCCCCTCTCCACTCCCCTCCCCCAACTACACGACCGCAACTTCAAACATTTTTGAGAGGGCAGGCGTACACCCCGTTTTCAATGCGTTTGAAATGTAGTGTGGAAGCTATAGAATTCCTGTGGAAATGATTTGCGTAAACTATGTTTCGACTATTTTTCCTAGCCGCTTTGCTGTTTTCACGAGCTCCACTTGTATTTGTATATGCAAGATAGGTGGTGTACGAGGGTGGATCTAGGAAAGAATTGAGTGGTCAAAGTCTCCCTCCAGATAGGTAGGAGTACATCAGTTTGGACTGTTTTTGCGGGATTTGAGCGCGACTGACGTCACGTATGGAACTTGCCCACCTAAGCGCGCTTGAACCCCTCCCAGGATCCGATGGTGGATTCGTCCCGGTAGAATTACGCACGGGCTCACCAGGGACACATACGAAGGGGTCATCTCAGAACAGCGTCAAACAGAATGATCTCTCGACACATCCCGAAAAAGCGCACCAGTGGTGTGAGAAAGTGCACCAGTGGTGCCTCTGACGGCATCAGTTACCACGGCATCCGCCCCAAAATGGCCGCCAGAATGTCCATGAGGCGTCCTTTCGAACGGTCTGGATAGCAGTGTGTCTGTTATTCGTAACGATCGCCAGTTGTGGGGCGGCCGGCGCCTTATCGGAGCCGATCATGCTCACGCCGTGGCTCGGCCGCTCAGACGGCTCCGCGCGCCCTCCGTGATGGCACGGTCCTATCCGGGGAAGGGAAAGACCGCTGCTCCGTCGCCATCCGGACACCCGCGGGGACCACGGGCTTCACTACACTGGCCAAACCATCATGCAGCTTTGAAACGATGCATTTCATTCGTGTGTCACGGCACAACGCGACAATGCCCTGGATGCACGTAGCAGCGCGCTGCTTCCTGCATTCAGGCAAGGAACTAGCCTCCTTAGAAAACATTCCACCTACTTAACATTTTGTATTTCCCATCGACCATCGCTGGCGTCGCTTCATAGTTGCTGATTTCGAACGAGCCACCGGCGAGGATTCCCACGACATAAATTCGGACAATACTGTGACACAGCGGCCCAGTTCCAAAGCATTCCTCTCGCAGCCTGTCCGCCGGGCTGCCCCCGTCCTCTCGCAGCCTGCCCCGCCGGGCTGCCCTCGTCCTCTCGCAGCCTGCCCAGCCGGGCTGCCCCCGTCCCCTCGCAGCCTGCCCCGCCGGGCTGCCCCGTCATCTCGCAGCCTGCCCCGCCGGTCTGCCCTCGTCCCCTCGCAGCCTGCCCCGCCGGGCTGCCCTCGTCCTCTCGCAGCCTGCCCCGCCGGGCTGCCCCCGTCCCCTCGCAGCCTGCCCCGCCGGGCTGCCCCCGTCATCTCGCAGCCTGCCCCGCCGGTCTGCCCTCGTCCCCTCGCAGCCTGCCCCGCCGGTCTGCCCTCGTGCCCTCGCAGCCTGCCCCGCCGGGCTGCCCTCGTCCTCTCGCAGCCTGCCCCGCCGGGCTGCCCCCGTCCTCTCGCAGCCTGCCCCGCCGGGCTGCCCTCGCCGGCCGCTGAGCGGCGCTGGCCGTCGCGGCGACCGCCGCTGCCCTGATGCGGTTCGTTGATGGACCCCTCGGCAGCGCCGGGCTGGCAGCGCAGCGTCCGTTGCAGAGCGCCATTTGCAGCATGAGCTGTTGAGTGTTGGCACCAGGCCTGATTCGCGCCGACACGCTGTGATCGATCTGATAGGCGCAGCGTCGCAGTCCGAGCCGCGACGAGCCGGCAGAACGGAGACGAGCCGGCAGAACGGAGACGAGCCGCGACGAGCCAGGGCAAGATGAAACGAGCGAGCGACGAGCCTGGACGAGCCGGGACGAGCTGGGACGAGCCTGAATGAGCTTAGACAAGCCGCGATGAGCCGGGATGAGCTAGGAGAGCCACGGCAAGTCAAAACGAGCCATCGACGAGCTGGGACGGGCCAGGGACGAGCGGGGACAGTCGAAGACGGGCTCTGTCTGCCCCAGCCCCAAACTCCCGAGGCGTGCACGCTCTCCGTCCGGCCCAGCCGGCCGGAGCGGCCGGCCAGAGTCAGGCGGGTGGTTCGAGCGGTTTAGCCCCCCCCCCCCCCTTCCCCCTGGCCGCCCATCAAACTTGGATGGATGGGTTCCTGGTGTCTGTCTCAGCGCCGGTCCCAGGCCAGGCCGGCAGCCGTCGGGTTCGGTCACGAACGGCGCCCTCGAGTCGTCCCCGTCATGCTGGCCCTCCCACCCCCGCCCAGCTCACACTCGGGCCGGGCTATGATGTCCGGGGCATCACTGAATCCGGACAGGCCCGTAGCCAGGCGGGTGCACGGGGTGTCCGCGCATCCCCCGAGATTTGCTAACCTTCGTTCCGTGCCCCCCCCCCCCCCCCCCCCCCAACCCACAATTAAAGAGTGTTCCACATTTGCAAGGGGGTTTTGAACGGAAAAAACCTATCCTGAAGATCATTCGGTGCAGCTCACATCCCTCTCCTTCTTAAGACCTGAGCCCCTCTTGTTTCAGAGCTACACACCCACAAAGATGAATATACTATTTTGGGTAGACTATTTCAAGGTCACCAGTCATTCATAATGTCACAACAGTATCATTCAAATATGGTCATTCTTTTAGTCATGCGGCGATCAAGGCCAAGAAAAACAGAATTGTCCAGTGGTTTGTATCTGGCGTTCGTGAGCACGATTTCCAGATATAATGGCCATCAATTGGCCCTCTATCAAGGTTGTGCAAGGTACGATGACGCTATCAAACAATGACATATGGAGGGACCATGTTTACGAAACAGGAAATTGTGTTCTCTAAGAGCAGTCTTTTCCACTTAAAAGTATAGCAAGATATAAGTAAGCTTATTTCATCACATATGATGCTTGCTTCAATATCTTCTATGTCGAACATTTTCCTTCGAGGCATGCTTTTTCACCAAGGAAAATTGTGATTCGCAAGGCCATATGACGTCATGACGACTGCTCCCGGGTAAACCGACCTTTCTTTTGAAACTTCGCTCACTACTGGTACTTTTCGACATCTTCACTTCAATAATGGTGCTACCCAACGCAGTGAAAAAGTGAGCTCCGGAGAAAGAAGGTGAGGCGGTCTGGTATCCGCATTTATATTCATATTCATATTTGCATGCGATTGGGGTCCCTAGACTTGCTCAAAACCAGATAGCACTAGTAGCGTTCGGCATGCTGATAATTTTCAGCCACATTAACAAACTGTGGACCTGTACAGCTCATGACGGTTCGAAGTGAATGAACCCGGGTGCCTATGGCTTTGCCCAAACCCGGCACACATAGTAGCGTTCGATATGCTGATGCGGCTGTGCGTCTTGTTCTCGTCCTAATTAGAAGACTGCGCCCTCCAGAGGTCATCGAAGTTCAAATCATTGAGCCCGGCTCCTATAGTCTTGTTTAAACCTAAGCCAATAGTAGCCTTCAATATGCTGACAACGATGGCGCATCTGTCTTCCCGCGTAAGACTATGACTTCTAGAGGTCATCATATTTCGAGAATGTTTTTGTCCATCCCGCTATCTCAGTTGGTTAGTGTTTGCCTCCTGATCCACTCACTCGTGGCGGGGTGGATTTGTGTCGCTTTCGGCATTCGCTATCTGTCCTTGACAGGTGTGGCCTGCGGCCGGTGGCAGCGGTCGCGCTGAAGGTCAGGTGTCGGCAGAGGCTAGGACGGACCGCGCCGAACACTGCAGCACGTTAGCCTCTCGCCACCAAATTCTGCTGACGGCCTGGACTTTCATGATCGGGAGGTAAGCGTCAGAGGGCTTACACGATAAGCACTGCTTGGCGTGAGCTCTGGTTCCAGAAATCCATCCATTCGAAAGGTTTTGGACTGTACTTAAATAATTGACCCCCCCCCCCAAACCCTGTGAGAATGCTCAGACTTGTGACACCTGAGGTAACAATGCACTGAAAAATGGATATGCACGTCACTTTCCGCCGCATAAAGATGTGACCTCTAGAGGTTACCAAAGTTAAAGGTTATTGACCACGAGCTCCTACAATTTGGCTTAAACTTGTGTCACTGTTAGTAATAGATATGTTGATAATGACGCACAGGTTGTTCAGCGTCACAATGAAAACATGACAGACAGAGGTGTCAGAAAAGGTCACTGTGCAAAGACCATTGGGCAAAGACTAAGGCCATTGCCCAGGCCACGACCACTATCTTTCTGAAGCTTATGTTACTTCTTATGTAGCTTTTGTAGCTCTATGTAGCTCTTTTGTAGCTTATGTAGCTCTACTTATGTAGCTTTCGACGCCCTCACAACAATGGCGTGTTTTTTTCTTCTCAGCAACAGTGAAGACTGTGAAGTCATGAAAGGTCAGTTACGGCAGCACATTATCACTATTGACATTCGTGTTTACGTTCAAACATGGATTCTCGAGCTCGAAACGCGGATTCGTATGCCGGATCCTGCTCCTACCATATAAAAATTGTTCACTGGGGTGTGTCATCGAGGGGCTGAATCTCTTGGAATCAGCTGAGACAATTATTTTCCTTGGCACACGAATTGATGATAAACTTTCAGGTCTGTCGCACCGCACCAATGTTGATATGTGTGGGACGGGAGCAGTTTTTCTTTGATAGGCCAAGAAAACCGTATTCGATACTAGAGCTACCTAATTTACGCACTGGGGCCATCCTCCAACAAGCCTCAAAGCTGCCACTTTCCACACTACTGGTACTTGGTGGATTAAGTATGAAATAAATGTCATGAAGAGCACCAGCAAAACATTGCCAAACAGCTTTTAAGCTGAATTTTTAGTGATAAACATTAATTTTTGGTAAAACCCAAAGCTGTGCAGTTATGAGAATGCTTCAGCAGACTGGGTTAGTTCCAAGCTCGTTAATGCGAACGCATCTTTGTGATGTTGATTTGCAATTTATGTGCTTTTTGCGCGGATATATGGGTTTATTAGTTTAGTTCTGCTGGTACTAAAACATTTCTTTCGAAGAGTTACTTGCATATGCATGCCGAAGGCTACATGGTCACGCACAAAACAACCTGTGATAGGCTATCCGGCTCTACTGTCCCACCACCAACTGCCGACTACGGGAAAGCATTGAGCTGAGCATTGAGGTGGCTGAGCGAATCGAAGAGGACTCTCACTAATACCATATTCAAGACCGCGACGGCAGAAATCGGGGTACTGGGGACCAACGAAGCGATCCCTGTTCACGATCTAAAATAAGTGATAAAATTTATCGAGAGGGATTGATATAATCCCAAACAGAGCTATCAGCAAGAGATCAAAGAAAGAAAGAGGGTGACACATCAACGCCGTCAACGCGAAATTCAACAAACTTCTTGATGTCGCGAAATGCAAGTGCGAGCCTCAGTGCACCTTTCCATGCCCAGTTGCCTGCACAGTGTATCAGGAGGAGGTCGCCATGAAGGACCAGTGTAGGCACCGGAAGCTTACCCTGGGGTTATATGACCGGGATAGATTGTGGCTAGGGAGGCTCACGAGATGCGGAGGATGGCCAGGCAACTCCAGGGGCGTCGTGGCTCGGCCGCCAGTGAGGCGGCGTCTGCTGCTGAACCTGAATCCCCCCCCCCCCCCCCCTCGCCAACTGCTGGGCCCGCGCCGCCTGCTGGGCCAGCGCTGGCTGCTGGTGCTGACCCCGAGCCTGCTCCGGGACCAAGTGGTCTCAGCGGTGGCAGGTCAGCTGAGAGCACAGATTCTTACACAGTTCCGTGCATCGAAGAAGGTGGCGACGACGCCGAGTGTCCGTTTCGGTTGAGACCGCTGTCACTGCAGATCGTAACGTTAACAATCTGACACCGCCCTGGCGGTTGACACTTACGGTGGCTCGAACCGGGCCTCTGCTGCCATCGTCAACGCCTTTCAACGAGATAGCAGCGACGGACTGGCTATTTAAAATCAAATATCGCAGATCCTAAGACGGTGTGCTGCGCACGAGACAGAACGAGAAAGGAGACGGCTCGTTAACATTTTGATGCAACCCACGAGTCAGGTTTGACCATCCTCTACTCCCACGGACAGGAAGGCAGGAGTTACATGAGCCACACGGAGCGAGACGAATGCCGTCGAAAAACACGTGGTTGCCATCACTGCGCCAGGCAGCCGCTACGTGACTCATTTTACGTCCGGGTTCGGCCGCGCCTTGCACTTGTTCAACGAGCTACACTCCGTGAGCCCGTAGTGCGACGGCCACATCAATGTGCTCGGCTGCGATGGCACAGCCGTCAACACCGAAACGATAGGCGACGTGTTCCGGCTGTTTGAGCTGGCCACCGAGTTACCCGTACACTGGTTCATCTGCCAGCTGCATGGCAACGAGCTGAGCCCCCACCATCTGCTGCCGAGCTTGGACGGCACGACCACGGGATCGAAATTTTTCTGGACCCATCGGCAAGACCTGTGCCGGAGACGTCTGGGAGAGGGACGTTGTGGCATTCAAGCTTAGGTCAGGACACGTGCCAAACCTGCCGCTCGATCTGATTCAGCAGCTGAGCACCAACCAGCATCTGCTGTACCTTCTGGCCTCCGGCGTTCAAAACGGCTCTGTCCGAAACGTGGCAGCCCAGCGGCGAATCGGACCATGGGACCATGTCAGGTAAATATGACAACGCATTATCTTCGAGTTCATAGCAATGAGTGTTTAAGTTAATCAAGTATCAATTGATATGTCATGTGCTCACTGTTGAGCATTTACTTATTATCACACCTTGTGTCGTAGTATGTCGCATCATTTGATGGTTGGTTTATGCTTACTAGCATATTTGTTGATATATATTCCGTCACATTTAAGGGCTCTGGATGTCGGCATAATTACATACACTATAGAGGTGCAATAATTTTTGTATGATCTAATGATAAATTCGCAGCAAATTGTTCTCATGTATTCGCTTTTGTTTTCAGATGGTTGACACTGGCCGCTCGTCTGCTCTTAGTTCACATCTCTACCGAGACCTCCAGCAGGGCTCTCCAGGACACGTTCAGTGCGTGGTCGGCCACTATGTGTCGGTAAGGTTCGCCATCCGGCAAAACAGCGGCTGCGACTTTGGCTTGCGCAACTTGCTCCGGACCATCGCGCTGCTCCGCGACCTGACGCAGCAAGCATAGACTACGGTGCAGCCAGTCCTCCAGCGTTACGGGCACTACTGGGTCCGTCCGGAACAGCTGCTCCTGGACATAGTGTGGGATGAGAACCGCGTGGTCCGCGAACAGACGGTTCCGGCTGTCGCGCCGCACGTGGGCAGCAAACCGAACGTTTCCTTCAGCCCAGGGTCTTCGCCATCTCAGCGGTAAACTTCGAGGCCGTGAGATACACCGAACTGATTCCCTGGCACGGACCAGTCACACAGCCTCCACTCCGAGACCTCACCGACTGCGAGCTGCGGAACAAAGTGCAGGCACCGCTGGCCATCTTGTCCTATCTGATTCACACAAGGAGTACGACGCAGCGCCGCACTGCTGAGGACGTCTGCGGCTGGAGTTGGAGCTTCGGCAAGATGTGGAGCCCAGCTGCGGAGGTATTTCTGCTACCTTGCGATCTGCGCCAACACGCGTTTGGGGTTTCCAGTCTGTGAGTAATTGCTGTTTGGGCCGGTGCATTGAATACACAGGCTCGGCAACGAGCAAGATGTGCATGGGGTCACCTTACCTCCCGCTCCCTCTCTACGTTCGTGGAATAGGCTGCAGAACTTGCTGTATGTGTTAAGTTGCACACCAGACAATATATTCTGAGTCATGTGCTACACATAGTTTTGTTTGCACCACGTGAGTTGTTTTAGAGAAGTGAAAGTCTGAAGCAATGCTTACAAGCATACTCGCACAAAAAGTTCATACTCAACAGCACATAAAGTTTCCACCAAATGACAATCAACCGGGCAATGTCTGGTCCGCATATTAGACCTTAGACCAGGACATTCTCGTACGACAGCATAAAGAGCGCTCGGTAGCCTCGTTTCTATAGGCAAAGGTATTCTGTGTCGTTTGCCGCCCACGGCTTGGTGTTACCTGCGGCGGCGGACGGCGCCCAGCATAGGGTGGCTGCAACGCCGGGTGTCGATTTACGGCGATATTTCGATCGACTCGAGCCTCATGAATTTAAGTTTTTGCGGATAACTTTTGCTATGCCGTGTACTTTTGGACTTCTGCGCCAAAGGATTTATTTGTCTCACGTGGTTTTGTTACTGATGACATACCCTATTGTTCACCTCCACATTTCCAACACCATTTTTATTATGGCATCTTATTTGAGGTCATTCATCTGGATCCCACGACTCCTGTTCAGACTCTTACGGTTGGTAATGCTCGGCACGGTGACTTCTAAAACTGATGCGAACAACATCATCAGCTGTAATCAGCATATCGATTTCTACTACAACCGCCAGTTAAGCAGATCCGCGGGTTACTTCCCCGTTTGGGTGTCCTCTGGAGGCAATAGTTTTAATGTGGCGTAAAGTGTGATTCACCAGTGTTACCAACACGCATTCAAGTCCCACGACCTCCGGATGTCACAGCTTGAAGGAGATGGGAAGCGAGATGCACCACCGCAATAAGTATGTAGAACACCCACAAACGTCATGAATTTCAGTAGAATCGTAGGGCTTCGGGGGGTTCAGTAAGAAATGTTCCTGTGAACACTTGTACGACGCTGCCCCAACAGTCGGAGGATATCGATGACGTGGGTGTGTTCTCGACGGTGCCCACAGTCGGTGCGATCTTGTCTGCCAAGCGCAATTGCAATGGCCGCAACACGCAGCACGGATAGCATTCTTGCCATTGGGGCACACGTGGAATCTGGCTCGTTCGTCTCGTCGTCGGCACTTATCGTACCGCCCTCCCCCCCCCCCCCCCTCCCCCCTCCCCATTTTGATCGTGGTAGCGTACCTAGCGCCCAAACGAAACGCGGCAAAAAGAAAACAAAATCATATCCGCTGAATCATTTGCGCGCGACAGCGCTGTGAGTGACGCACTGCGGGATAAACGGCGTGCCGGGACGCCAAAACAAAGCGCACTGTGGGACGTGGCGCCATTATGATGTCGAGATTTGGCAGCGCGGGCGCCACTCATTCGGCGACGGTCGATGTCTCATTGAAGGCGTAATTGCAACAAGAGCGGGGCGGGCGGCGGGGCACGGATGCTGACCTGCCTCAGCCACGGCGGTCGGCGCCATCTGTCGGACACGCCCGGTCCGGGCCGAACGGACCCCGTCGGGCGAACACGGTACCGGGCGACGACGGGAGGGGGCGGGGCTGCACGGCAGTGGGCGAGCCAGACACGCTTTTAAAGTCGAACTTTGGGTTGATTATTGCAGGATTAAAGTTGAATTTCACAGGAAGTGGATAAGACATGAACCGGTACCTTCCCCTCCCTTTGTTTCTTCAGCCTTAAGAGCTACTAATGGTTGTTATCGAAGACTCTTTTGACGAGGATGGCTGCAATGAATTGTACTAAGACGACATGGTGGTCAATATGACAGTGAATATGGTGCAGAGATCCAGTTCGGTACGAAGGGATAAAGTATGACAATCTGGCGGCAGGGCTGGTGCTGAAGCGTTGTCGATCGAAATCCAGGGAAGTTATACGGTCTGTCCGTCGGCCAGGGGGGTCAAGGCCCTCTTCAAACCAAAGGTGGTGCTTAGAAAACGCATGCGTTAATGGTGCCAGGAGGTGGATGTATGTACACACACAACACACACACACACACACCACAAACATATACATATATATATATATTATATATATAATATATAATATATATATATATATATATATATATTATATGGGGTGGCACGGGTGGGTGCGGTGGCAGTGGTGCAGGTGTGTACACTGACGGGTGCGTTCGTACGCGCTCGCGCGGGCGGGCCGGCCCTGATCGGGTGTGCGCGCAGGTCTGGACGCGTGCTCGTGTGCGGGTGGGTGCGTGCAAAGCGATGGATTGCAGTTTGCACGACTCTGCCGGTGCCAACATCGCTCTGGAAGGTGGTCCCTGCGGGAGGACCCTCCAGTAACTTGTGAATGATTTCGACACATGCCATTCACAATGGCGTTGGACATGATTTCCTGAATGTGTCCGCCATCGTTATAATGCGGCTCAGTTTGACTGCTCTGAATGTCGCTTTTACGAAAATCCTGGCTCTTTGGCACAAAGTCACGTAGAGGTAACAAACGGTGAGTGAAACCGGGCCCCTTCGCGCGGCGCGCGGGCGAACACACCACTCGCTAGGTGAAAACCTACATAACCCATATCAGCGACACGGAGTGCTTAGCTAAGATGGGCGCCGCCCGTAGCTAGCTCAGGTTTAACAAAGGCATGCTAGCCAGCCAATAATCCAGCGTGGACGCCGAAGCCGAACCGATCAGCTTTCAATCCAGTGACGGCACTGAAGTCGAGCCGGTCGCATGACAATCCAGCGACGGCACTGAAGTCGGGCCATCGCATGACACATCTCCGAAGTCTGACAATCCAGTGATGGCACTGAAGTCGAGCCGGTCGTATGACAATCCAGTGACGGCACTGAAGTCGAGCCGGTCACATGACAATCTAGTGACGGCACTGAAGTCGAGCCGGTCGCATGACAATCCAGTAACGGCACTGAAGTCGAGCCGGTCGCACGACAATTCAGTGACGTCACCGACGTCCAGCCCGTAGGATGACAACCCAGTGACGTCACCGAAGCCGAGCCAATCAGCCGGCAATAAACAACGCCCAATTACAGCGCATTATCGTTTTTCGCTTTAATGTCTCTGGCGCCGGCCGACCCCAAAGCGGCGCGTTCCCAGCGGCGGGCCGGTTTGTTTCGACTGTGTCCGGAAACCGCGGCCACACGCAACCCGCCGCTAAAAAAACCGCGCCCGCGCGCCCGGCTCCAGATTGAGGCCGGGCCGCGACCGCGTTGCTCGACCGAAATCCGCCCTAATGGCGCCAAATTGCCGCGCGACAAATGCGCGTGCCGCGTTACGAGGCTTCGCGGAAGCTGCGCGCGGCGCCTGGGCGCGGCGTCGGGCGCGGCGTGGCCGGCCGCGCGGCGCGGGAGCGCCGGCGCGCGCGCTGTCCGCCCGGTATGATAATGTGGGGCTGTCGGGGCTGCCGGTCAGCCGGCGGTGCGGCGACGCCGGTCTCCGCTGACGGATGGCGGGGACGGCCGTCACGCCTGACCCGCCCGCGCCGCTCCTCGCCGGCCGCATTTGCATACGGGCCGGCCAGCCCGATCAAGATCGCCGCGTCGCCGGTGGCCCGCCTCCGCGCCGCGCTGCACCACACCAGTGACGTCACAGCCCTGCCGCCCTGCCGCACGGTTCCGGCGCGGCTCCTTTCGACGACCATGCAGCTCAAAGCTGCGTCGGATGCGTTTTTGTGACGTCTCGGCTGCTGGCGCTGTGACGTGACGCGACTGTGACGTCCCGTGGATCTGTGGAGCTTAAAGCTGCACGAAAGCTTGTTTGGGATGGTACGGCAGCCGATGGTCCCTTCGTGTAGCGCCTCAAATGCTCCAGACATGCAGACGTGATGCCACTGCCCCTGCGGGCCCGTCTGTAAGAGGTTTCAGCTGCCACAGACAGGAAAGACGCTCTCCAAAAATGATTGGTTGGGGGGGGGGGGGGGGCACCAACGGAAGCTTGGGACCTAAGGAGACCGCTGTTTCCAAGCATCACGATAAGCCAAATATCAAAACATGAAATCATTGCGGGGCTCAGGCATATGACCACATAAGCTCGAGTACCCTTTCAAGAAGGTGCATAAGGCAACTCAAGGCAACACACACCTTCGGCTGCAGGTTCGGATTCATGCAGCTGCAGCGGCCTGGCTTGCATGACGTCACAACTGCTGTGGATCTGCTTGGGTGACGTCACAGTGCTGCAGGGCTGCCGGGGGCTTCTCAAACTCACGTCCACCATCTGGGTAGCGAGCATACGCCGAATTCACGGACATCACTCCGGCTCGGCCAGTCTGACATGTTCGCGGAATGTTTAGCAGGCAATTTTTCAATGTCAAATCTGGCCAAGAAGATAATTTTTCAGGGCGTTCTTGCCGAAAGGAGCATCGCCTCTCAGGAAATCGGTCTACCCCGCGTCCCTGGGCCTTCCTCGAACTCGGCCATGTTCCCGATAACTTGCGCTGTAACTGTAGCCCGCTAATGAAAGCACGGCAGGGGCTAAGCCTATCCTTTCAGGGAGTGGGAGAGCCACTAGGCCACCGTAAAGGCTGGGCACCACACATGCGAGGGAAACAAATAAACTAGAGGTGGGGTGTGAGTTTGCGTCCGTAATCAACGGAATTTTAATAAGATATTCCTCCAAGAGAAAGTTGTGCACGTGACCTATCTACATCCATATGCGGTACACGTGGTCCGAGAGGAACCGCAAGAGACTTATGCAGGATAACGACATAGTTGACACCGCAAATGCTTTTGGCGCATGTTTGCAGACGGCGTCCGTGTTGCCACTGCTGCACTAGTTTCGCTAGTCTGAGCTAGTCAGTTTGGCGTTAGTTTGGTTAGGCGCTAGTTTGGCTAATCACATGTGTGGTATCGTCGGCTCTAAGCCCACTGGGGGTGGGAGGCTCACGCAATTCGGGGTGGCGACCCTACGCTTCGGCACGAGAGTCACGCAATAAAGGGCCTAGGGGCCTCCTGAGCAAATCTGTTAGGCTCCTATGTCAACTCCCGTCGGGTATGTTCACAATGGATTTGATCCCCTCTCGAAAGGATCTCTTAGTTATGTATATGTATCTTAAATAAAGCCTCCTGTTGGCCTGGTGGGGTCTCCGGCCTTTCTAATCAGGGGCCTCTCCGTGGGTTAGCAGGGCTTCCCTCGCTTTTATGAGGCCTCTTATGCATTTGATGGGACATGCTGTTGACTAATAAGGTCCGATGTTTGGTCATTTTGGGCCTCATAAGTAGCAGATACTGCCAGACACCTAGGCGTGCCTGTAAGGGTCCTCCTTTAGATTTGATGGCACATTTTGTATCCGTTACCTGGGGCCTCCTGTAGGCATGATGGGGCCTCTGCATTGTCAATGCGGCAAAAATGTATGCTTTCACTCCTTGACGAATCGTGAGGGCAGTAGCTGCACCCTTTGTTCCGCCCTTCCCTCTTTGTTCCCTGGTGCACCGCCCTCGGCTGTCACGTCCGTTCAACTATCTGGGAAGTGACTGGACATACTTAGGTCGTGAAACTGGTCAAATTGTGAGTGCGCGCAGCGCTAACATCAGAAACGGACAACTAAGATCGCTGCTTCAGCACCAGCAAAGCGCCTTCTCACCGCATGTGTCGCTCCGATCAGAGCATGTCCGACTTCTTGCTGGTATGTTCACACTTACAACCACGGACCACGACATCAGGCCAGCGCTATCTAGTGAAGCGGTGGACGCCACGGCAGACAGTGATCCCAGGTCAAATGCTATATTCTTGGATCTCTTCCGCTGGTCAAAACGGCACCGCCCTCCACAGCACTTCATCATGCATTAATATTTTGTACTGGGGTGTGTTCTCTGCCTGTGTCTTACGCTGACTGATCCATCCGCAAATGTGATTCGTCTATCCGGTTTTTCGCCACCCTGTGGTGTCAGGCGTCTGAAGCAGCGGCAGTGCTGCGCGGCCCACAGTGCATCTCAAGGAGGGCTGCCGTCCGAGAACATAACGGCAGGACCTTGTAGGCGAAAACCGGACGGTTCCTGCTTGCATGTCCATATGCAAATGATCAACGGGCATTTCCGTGGCCATTGTCGACCACCGGCGCACCGCTGCTCGTCGTCATACCAGGTGCAGTCAGATTCGAAAGACTCTCCCAGACAAAGTTCCTATCAGGGGCCTTCGAGCTGTGAAGAGCGCTGGAGAGCGTCTCCTGCCATGGTGAATCTCGTCGCCGAAGGAGGTTCAATTGTAGTTTTGTCGCGTGAAGAGAGAGAGGGGAGAGGAAGAGAGAGAGAGAGAGAG
>NW_023596818.1:36128158-36137055 GCF_011947565.3 Pollicipes pollicipes
TTGATTAATTAAGCGCAAAGACATTAAAAGCACGTTGACACGGGAATTAGCGCGTTATAAAGTGTTGAACTCGGCCCGATAAGGGTGCAGGAGATAGCGCTTCGTTAATACCCGGCTGATAACAGACTGGCGAAACACAAGGCTCTAAATCGTAGCGCAGCACTAGAGAGAAGCGCAGCACTAGAGAGTAGCGCAGCACTAGAGAGAAGCGCAGCACTAGAGAGTAGCGCAGCACCAGAGAGAAGCGCAGCACAAGAGAGTAACGCATCATTAGAGAGTAGCGCAGCACTAGAGACTGCGTGCTAATGGCGTGGAACTATCTGCCTGCAGACCAGCACAGCGGATGCACGCTTGTGGGCACGCTGGCTGTCGCTGCTGTGAACACAAGCGTCACCAAGTCGTCGATTTGCTGCTGCAGGAATTAATTAGCTAAGACATGGGAAATAATGTTTGCTGTCAATGGTAGTGGGCGCCCGGCAAAAATCGGAACACGAACTTCATGAGCACGGCATTATTCGACGTTTTTATACTGCGCCTAACGAGCACTTAATCCATCCATATCTACACCGAAAAGAGGAAAATCGATTATTAGCTGCCCACTCCAGTAAAAACATCAGCCTACGCTCGAGCATAGCATGCTAGTGCTCATTAACAGCTGGCCAGCAGTATGTGTCATGCTCTAGCTTTACTTCTCTCGAAATCTGTCCCGTGGCAATGAATAGCTTCCATGCGAGGCCAACAGCTTTTCAGCGATACAAAAGCGATCATTTGTTGCATTACGTTCGGCATATGTGTTCATTTGTTTCTGATAAATTTACAAGTTTATTCATCACATTTGTCAGCACAAGCTGGCCTATGTCTTAGCCTAGACCAACGTAAACCAGTTAGGCCAGCTCTAGGCCCCTACTCTAGGCCTTAACTCCCGAGTTTCAGTGTCGGACTTGTCATTCCGGAAAGAATTGTAGCAGACATGCGAATCTGTGTGTGTCTTGCCAAATAGCTGCTGGCTGTGTCTTTCCTCCGTCGATGGAATAGACAACATCGATTTCTGCCTGGAATGATGTAATGCCACGGTAAAACGCTTATTGTGAGGTCAGTGTGTGAATACTCTTATGTCGGCTTCCATCTTTGATGTCGGCCGGAACAGCATCATCAATGACGCGTTTGTTTATTTCGGCCTGTTTTTGCCGCGGTCCCAACGCAAAAAACTTCGAAAAAACAAAAAAGTTCTCTTCAGCATCACACTTTGGTTGTGCCGGGACCCTGCGTGCATGCGTTTGTGAGCGTTTTACGGGTGTGAGGGGCATCTTGGCCGACCGATTGAACGGGTAGAGCAGAGCACGGCACAGAGAACTGCAAGGCTCAACAAACCAAGCGCGCGGCAAGGGGAACGGATTGAGCCTGCTAGCCAAAGCCGACCCTCCTAACCCGGTGTTTTATAGCCAGGAATAGACCAGCCATGCCGGCAGGCATATCATAATCGCTCTTCTGCAAATCGGGTTCAAAGGCAGATTTGTCCACGTCAAACTGAAGAAAGCAACTTACCATGTAAGATGTCTTATCAAGGTCCGTAAATGTACATCCTGTTGGGAGAAAAAGCATTGCCTTGTTCGATACAAGTGTTTAAAGTTCACTAATTTGGCCGTCCGTATCAAAATGTCCTCCGTGTCATTATCGGCGTAAAAACCAGGAGCTTGTAGATGTTATCTACGAGGAAAATTGGATGTGAGCAGGTAATTAAACTCTGAAATTCACGCTTCGCGTCAAAGTGAACTGTGACTGCACAACCGGGCACTAAAAACCTGCACCGTACTTGGAAAAGCATGCCAAGCAAAGCTCTACCCTTGAATAACACACCTAGCGGCAAAGGTGGTCCAAAGGATAGATAATTGACTATTATATGCACGCTAACGCACGTTGCCGTGGCTCCCTTCACCACTTCGCTACGATTTGACAAGAAACCTCACATCCAGTTTTGATATGACGATTTTCTCATTTAACAGATATGTGCTAATAATAATGAAGCGGTCTGACTGAAAGAGACTCTCACCTGGCCGGGTTCGGGGCAACCTACGCCCCGAGCCCAATGAGAAGTCCGGCAAACCGAGAATAGAACCCGTGACCCTCAGATGCCCCCTTCAGTTCACCGCCAGCCGCAACATGCCGCCTGTGGGACCGCGCCCGAGACCTCTGTGCGAGTCCGGTGCGGCACCAGGGGCAGTGGAGACTCCGCCAGCGGCACGGTCCCGGCAGCTCCGTCCCATGACGGTTCTCGTCGCGGCCCAACCGAACTCCATTAGTTGAAGAATGTGCCCGCTTTATCCCCACCACTTAAGGCCGGCGCTGGCGGCCTATTTTTACGATGAGCGTCTGTGGACGCGTGGTGCGTGCGGTACGCTCCCATGGCGGCGCGCCCAGCTGGAAGGCCCTCGGCGCCGCCCCGCACCAGCTTGTTTGTTGGCCCCTGGAGATTATGCGCGCCGGTGGTAATTAATGACGTAGGGAATGCATGTACTGGGTGGGAATTGAGATTTTGCGATAGTCCCCCATTGTGACTGGAATCAGATTTGCCCTTTCCGAATCACTTATCAAAATACCTAAATTGCTTATCGACCAAGTGCCATTAATTTGACGCTGTTTGGCGGCAGCCGCGCGCCCTGGAGTTCCAGCTGTCAGTCAACAGGGCAGCACATCCCGACCGACAGTCACCAGGGGAGCACACCCCGACCGTCAGTCACCAGGGAAGCCACACCAACCGTCAGTCACCAGGGGAGCACACTCCGACCGACAGTCACCGGGGGAGCACACTCCGACCGTCAGTCACCAGGGGAGCACACCCCGACCGACAGTCACCGGGGGAGCACACTCCGACCGACAGTCACCAGGGGAGCCACACCAACCGTCAGTCACAAGGGCAGCAAACCCCGACCCCAGTCAACAGCGGAGCAAAACCCGACTGTCAGTCACCAGGGGGGCACACCCCGACCTCAATCGCCAGAGGAGGACAGCCCGACCTCGGTCAACAGCGGAGCAAACCCCGACTGTCAGTCACCAGGGGAGCACACCCCGACCGACAGTCACCAGGGCAGCACACTCCGACCGACAGTCACCAGGGCAGCACACTCCGACCGACAGTCACCAGGACAGCACACCCCGACCTCAGTCAACAGCGGAGCAAACCCCGACTGTCAGTCACTAGGGGAGCACACCCCGACCTCAATCACCAGAGGAGGACAGCCCGACCTCGGTCAACGGGGGAGCCACCCAAACCGTCAGTCAACAGGGGAGCACACCCCGACCGTCAGTCAACAGGGGAGCACACCCCGACCGACAGTCAACAGGGCAGTGCACCCGGCCGTTAGTCAACAGGGCAGTGCACCCGGCCGTCAGTCAACAGGGGAACATATTTCAGTCAGCTTTGGGTGTATATTTAAGCGTCGAAGGAATGATAGAACTGTCCGGTCGGTAACATGGCAGACTAACAACGTGATCAGCGTGTTCAAACCGCGACGTCACAAATATGACGTCACAAATATGACGGTCACGAGCAACGGGCGACTTTGGTGACCACCCGGACCTGCCGGCGCTGGTGACCGCCTCCCGGCAGCGGCGTCTGCACCCGTCGACCTGTTCCCCTCCCCGTCACGGCCAGCAGCGGCGCAGCTCCAGCTGTCCTGCTAACACCTGCACATGCCGGACCAACACGACCCGGAGCGGCACCTGCCCTCGATCATCCGCGTCCGCGCGCACCCACAGAAACGCGTGAGAGCTACAACGGCAGGCGACAAGACATGGACATCCGCGCAATGAAGGATCCCGACGAAAAACGAAAAAAGTTGGGGCTAGCCCACCCCCCCCCCCCCCCCCAAAGTGTCTCACCTCTTGTCCCTCTCCGATTCCCGCTCAATGGATTTCATTAGTTGTTTTTTGCCATGCTCAACCCTCTCCCTTTTGGCTAAGCACTGGTTATGCTGGGCGACCCCTTCCCCTCCCCTGGTTGCGCTGTGTTAAGCGCAACGTCCACCCTCGCCAGTCCAAAAAAACAAAAACGCTCACTTGGCCCCTAATGAGCTGGAGATGTGAATCAAATAATGACGTTGTTTATTTAAACAGCTAATGTTTGTGGCGAGAGGAAGCCAGAGGTATCCGGTCAAGGGGTTTTGAAGATCTTCAAAAAAGATTTTTGGTGTTGCATGCATCCACACCTGGACGTAGCGCTACTGTGTCCCATACCCCTTCTCCTTGTTGTGCTTCGGTTACACTGCATCAAAACCACCAGCCCGCCATGCGTAACGTAATTTATGGACGGCCCTTAGTTGTGACGGTGCTATGACATGCGGCGCACGCGACTTAAATTCATGCATGGTAGTCATGACATTGGGACTGGTATCGAAGGCGCCGCACCAGGAAGACACGTCGATTGTGCTGTTCACTTCAAGCCTTATTCTACTGTTGTTTCGTTAATTAACTGACGCAGGCGATGACAGCTAGTGGCGCAAAAAGCATAAAACAGATGAATTTCTTTGAAGCAAAGGCAGCCCGTTTTTTAAGGACTTCGAATTCCCGATCAGACCTCGACAGGCGCTGCGTCAGTTCCGTTGCTGATCGCCCTGCAGATGCGCACGCCACGTATTCCCATGCGCTTCCGCTTCAACGCCGCATGCAGCAGGCACAGGGCGTGGCCTGGCAGCGCGCCGGCCGCGCTCCAGGTGAGGTAGACCGGCTGCCACCCCCACCACGGGCGGCGCTGGGCCGCGCCGCCGACCGGGGGGACCGGAGCCTAATTACCGACCTGTTAATCAGATGGAGCGGCCGGGCGCTGTTCTACCAGCCGGGAATTAGCGCTACACGGCGATAGCGGCGCGATAGGAGTTAATGTGGCACAACACGGGAGGGGCGGTCACCGGGTCGTGCTCGTGCTCGCGCCGCGCCTGGCCACGGCGCCAGACGGACGCCGGGCTCGGTTGGTGGGGGGACAGGCAGGTGACAAGGAAAAGAGAGGTGCACCGCTGGCGAGTCAACAAGGAAGGGAACGTAAGGGTATATTAAGGGACAATGCAGGAGGAGCGCCTGGCTGCAACGTAAGGCGGCGGCACTTTTTTGCTCAGCACAAAGTGGGGCGAAATTAAGTTAGAGGAAAGACGTGGTGATTATGAAAATATTGAAGTATAACAGCAGACACACCAAGACAACCGAGCCGCCGATAGTTAACCATCAAGCGTTGAGCCCTGAAGCACCGGCTCGTTGAAGGACAGGCAGTGTGCTCTAATCGCCTCGCGTTTCGGCGAAACGGCCTGGCTGACGGTCCGACGACCATCAACAGTTGCGTCAGGAGCACACGAGCAGGCGCTACCTGACAGTGCTGACTGGCCGTCGCCGGAGCCCCGGCTAAGCTGCCATGTCATGTCCCCTTTCAGGCACGCGGAGCAGAGCCTCAGCTCCGACTGTTCGTTCGCAGCATTCGATTATCCTTCTTCGTGCCAGCCACTGGCATATGCAAGGGGCTTCAGGGGCCATCGCCCCCTAGACCCAGCGCTTTCTGGAAGTTTAAGGCGACCACGGGCTTCAAGACATCCAGAAACGACAAACTGGACCATCTGAGACAACAAACTGGACCACAAGCCCACAAAAGTCACCGGATAAAAAAGCAGGGCCTATACAGCGACGAAGAGGGACCCCACGGTGTCTGTCATGCTAGCACATCGGCTGGGCTTCAAACGCAGTTGGCTGAAAGGGGCTCATATGACCCGACCAGGACCCGATTTGGCTCCCTCCTGCGCGAAATCCCGATTGCCCCCCTGACGTCAGCCTAAGCAAGCAAAGAACCTCAAACAAGCCGGACTTCTTCCAGTGCGCGACCTGGCAAATCAAGCTCGCAAGAGCGGATCAAACCCTGCGAGGGCGGCTTCCAGGAAGGCGATCACCCTACCGCTCCTGCCGATTACAAGCGGAACAGAGAACCCTCGGCGCGAGGCCCGGAGGGTGGCAGTCGGCTCCACAGCGTCCCCAGTCTGAAGAGCCGCGGGTGGGCTCCGGCTGTCTCCGGTCTGAGGGCAGAAGTGGGCGGTGTCCCGCCGTCCTGTAACCGGCCGGTGAGTGGGTGGTCCCCGCCCGTTGGGGGGGGGGGGGGGCGGGGGCCCCCGCCTCCGGTCGGACACCGGCGGCCGGCCGGTCCGCTCGACACAGCTGCCGAGCCAGCCAGCCGTGCGGTCCGAAACAAATCATCTGCTTACTTGTGGAAATGTCGCGCGTACGAGCGGCGCGACACAGGTGCGCGCCAGCTGGGGGAGGCGGCAGCGCAACCGCGCTGCGCCGCGGGGCGCGCGAGGTGGCGCTCGTGGCGCGGCTCGCGGAAGGCGCCGACGCCTGCGGCGACCCGCGCTCTGACACCGACCCGTCCTTAGCCAATCAAAGGGACGTGCCGCATGCTGACGGACCGATGGAGATGTCTCTTAAATCACCGTTTGTGGGAGAATGCCATTGATTTGAATCCTGAAGCAATCATATCAAAGGCAGTTACTTAGGAACCGCTGACTCATTTTGGCCGGGAGCAATTTGCAAACTTCCGCCGCCCAAATCGTGCACACCAACAAAACTTAATGAAAGTCTCCAAAATGCGTCATAAAGCGGGCACAATCAACATAAATTCTAGGCATTGCGGGCAACGGAAAATTAAAAATGGGTCGGACTATACGATCATACGAATTAATCTGAAAAACAGCCCAAAATGGCAAGCTAATACCAGCATTTTCCGAAGCCGAAGACTCAGAACTGTGGGCTCAGTGATTATGTTTGATGAAATAAATGGAAAAGTGGACGGCATAGCTTGCAGTAAAAGCAACGAACAACTCGGGGGCAGTGGCGTGGCTTACAGTGCGCTGTGAATTAATTAGCACTGCTTCGTGACAGTTTGGCTAGTGATGGCGAAGTTACTCATCAGTTCATCCGAGGTTAACTGTCAGCGGGTTCCCAAATGAGCATTTCGAGAGCGGCCTTTAAGGCGTATAGGACGCTGGAGAGGAGCGGCACTCCGATAACGGGTCGAATTCAAACAAGTGTTGTTGACGGCGATTGACTGACAGTCCATCAACAAGCAATACTGCAAATCTCGCCTTATCTCTCATCAGCGGGACAGCACAGCCCGCCGTCTATACCTCAGTCGGACAGCACAGCCCGCTGTCTCCCCCTTAGCCGAACAGCACAGCCCGCTGTCTCCTCAGCCGGCAGCACAGCCCGCTGTCTCCTCAGCCGGCAGCACAGTCCGCTGTCTCCGCAGCCGGACAGCATAGTCCGCTATCTCCCCCTTAGCCAAACAGCACAGCCCGATGTCTCCTCAAACGAATAGCACAGCCCGTCGTCTCTCCCCTCAGACGGACAGCACAGCTCGCTGTCTCTCCTCTTAAGCGGAGAGCACAGCCCGCTGTCTCCTCAGCCGGACAGCACAGCCCGCTGTTTTCCTAGACGGACAGCACAGCCCGCTGTCTCTTCCCTTAGCCGGACAGCACAGCTCGCCGTCTCCCCCTCAGCCGGACAGCACAACCCGCTGTCTCCGCAGCCAGACAGAAAAGGCCGCTGTCTCTCCCTCAGCCAGACAGCGCACCCCCGCTGTCTCCGCAGCCAGACGGCACGGTTGATTTCCTCTCGCTCAGTCGGCTGATTGGCTTTGCTCGGCTGGTCCGCGCAAACAGTGTTGATTGAGTTACACAGCACTAATTAATATGACCTTTATTCCACCTCGCGACGACGTAATATGTGACGTCATTAGGCGCCGCTGACCGAGCTCATTTGGGGCACAAGTGGAAGCTCCCTCAGACGGCTCGGTCGCCCTAACCGCAAGGAGGGCCAGTGCGTGCCTGTGGAGTGTCGCTCTCATCGCTCTCTCGCTCTCTCTCTCTCTCTCTCTCTCTCTCTCTCTCTCTCTCTCTCCTCTCTCTCTCTCTCTCTCTCCTCTCTCCTCATCTCTCTCTCTCTCCTCTCTCTCTCTCTCCTCTCTCTCTCCTCTCTCCTCTCTCTCTCCTCTCTCTCTCTCTCTCTCCTCTCTCTCCTCTCTCTCTCTCTCTCTCTCTCTCTCTCGCGCGCGCTCTCTGCACACACCTGTGCCGCCGGCGTGCTCGCTGTGACAGACAGCACGCATGGTTTGCCATCGGCAGTCCTGCCTAAACGCAGCGTTCGGTTTTATTCTGAACGCTGCGTTCTAAGTGTGTTGCGTTTCTCTATGTGTCGAAAGTCACATGCTGACAGGAGCAACTCTCATTTTGATAGTGCGGTTGGTTCGCCGTGGTGCCTATAGTGTTCGCACAGCTGGACCAGCTCCACGGAAAGCGGGGTTCAGCCGGATCAGTCCAGCCTAGATGGGCGGGAAGTCGGATTGGTGTGAACTGAAGTCGGGTTGGTGCGAACTGAAGTCGGATTGGTGCGAACTGAAGTCGGATTGATGTGAACTGAAGTCGGATTGGGGCGAACTGTCAGACGGTCGAATCAATATAACCGGCATGACCAACCCACAATCTGCGGCTAAGTCACAAGCGGTGAGAAGCAAATGAGCCGAAGTGCCGGCATAAGCCTAGGCCTACAACAAGGGATCGGGTTTGCCCATTCTCTACGGAACCAAGCACTACCGACCTTCATTACCGACTCCCCCCCCCCCCTCCGGGCTGCATGGCAAGATTTGTTTAAAAAAAAACTCTTCCGCTGTTCCTCCAGGAATGTAGTGGGTCTTGCTACCACGTCTCAAACAAGACTGCTTGGTCAAATGGCCCCTAAATCAGAGTAATCATCATTGCGTCCTTCAACGTGTGTTTTAAAACGGGCCCACACATGCGCTTAACCACCACCTCTCCGTGCCGCAAAAACGCCCTACCACCTGAAAACAGACGGCAGAACCCACCGCCAGCGCA
>NW_023596818.1:36138055-36155343 GCF_011947565.3 Pollicipes pollicipes
TCTCTCTCTCTCTTCTCTCTCTCTCTCTCTCTCTCTCTCTTCCTCTTCCTCTCTCCCTCTCTCTCTCTTCACGCGACAAAACTACAATTGAACCTCCTTCGGCGACGAGATTCACCATGGCAGGAGACGCTCTCCAGCGCTCTTCACAGCTCGAAGGCCCCTGATAGGAACTTTGTCTGGGAGAGTCTTTCGAATCTGACTGCACCAGGTATGACGACGAGCAGCGGTGCGCCGGTGGTCGACAATGGCCACGGAAATGCCCGTTGATCATTTGCATATGGACATGCAAGCAGGAACCGTCCGGCTTTCGCCTACAAGGTCCTGCCGTTATGTTATCGGACGGCAGCCCTCCTTGAGATGCACTGTGGGCCGCGCAGCACTGCCGCTGCTTCAGACGCCTGACACCACAGGCTGGCGAAAAACCGGATAGGCGAATCACATTTGCGGATGGATCGGTCAGCGTGAGACGCAGGCAGAGAACACACCCCAGTACAAAATATTAATGCATGATGAAGTGCTGTGGAGGGCGGTGCCGTTTTGACCAGCGGAAGAGATCCAAGAATATAGCATTTGACCTGGGTTCACTGTCTGCCGTGGCGTCCACCGCTTCACTAGATAGCGCTGGCCTGATGTCGTGGTCCGTGGTTGTAAGTGTGAACATACCAGCAAGAAGTCGGACATGCTCTGATCGGAGCGACACATGCGGTGAGAAGGCGCTTTGCTGGTGCTGAAGCAGCGATCTTAGTTGTCCGTTTCTGATGTTAGCGCTGCGCGCACTCACAATTTGACCAGTTTCACGACCTAAGTATGTCCAGTCACTTCCCAGATAGTTGAACGGACGTGACAGCCGAGGGCGGTGCACCAGGGAACAAAGAGGGAAGGGCGGAACAAAGGGTGCAGCTACTGCCCTCACGATTCGTCAAGGAGTGAAAGCATACATTTTTGCCGCATTGACAATGCAGAGGCTCCATCATGCCTACAGGAGGCCCCAGGTAACGGATACAAAATGTGCCATCAAATCTAAAGGAGGACCCTTACAGGCACGCCTAGGTATCTGGCAGTATCTGCTACTTATGAGGCCCAAAATGACCAAACATCGGACCTTATTAGTCAACAGCATGTCCCATCAAATGCATAAGAGGCCTCATAAAAGCGAGAGAAGCCCTGCTAACCCACGGAGAGGCCCCTGATTAGAAAGGCCGGAGACCCCACCAGGCCAACAGGAGGCTTTATTTAAGATACATATACATAACTAAGAGATCCTTTCGAGAGGGGATCAAATCCATTGTGAACATACCCGACGGGAGTTGACATAGGAGCCTAACAGATTTGCTCAGGAGGCCCCTAGGCCCTTTATTGCGTGACTCTCGTGCCGAAGCGTAGGGTCGCCACCCCGAATTGCGTGAGCCTCCCACCCCCAGTGGGCTTAGAGCCGACGATACCACACATGTGATTAGCCAAACTAGCGCCTAACCAAACTAACGCCAAACTGACTAGCTCAGACTAGCGAAACTAGTGCAGCAGTGGCAACACGGACGCCGTCTGCAAACATGCGCCAAAAGCATTTGCGGTGTCAACTATGTCGTTATCCTGCATAAGTCTCTTGCGGTTCCTCTCGGACCACGTGTACCGCATATGGATGTAGATAGGTCACGTGCACAACTTTTCTCTTGGAGGAATATCTTATTAAAATTCCGTTGATTACGGACGCAAACTCACACCCCACCTCTAGTTTATTTGTTTCCCTCGCATGTGTGGTGCCCAGCCTTTACGGTGGCCTAGTGGCTCTCCCACTCCCTGAAAGGATAGGCTTAGCCCCTGCCGTGCTTTCATTAGCGGGCTACAGTTACAGCGCAAGTTATCGGGAACATGGCCGAGTTCGAGGAAGGCCCAGGGACGCGGGGTAGACCGATTTCCTGAGAGGCGATGCTCCTTTCGGCAAGAACGCCCTGAAAAAATTATCTTCTTGGCCAGATTTGACATTGAAAAATTGCTGCTAAAATTCCGCGAACATGTCAGACTGGCCTGAGCCGGCGGATAGTGATGTCCGTGGAATTCGGCGTATGCCTCGCCTACCCAAGATGGTGGGACGTGAGTTTGAAGAAAGCCCCCGGGCAGCCCTGCAGCACTGTGACGTCACCCAAGCAGATCCCCACAGCAGTGTGACGTCATGCAAGCCAGGCCGCTTGCAGCTGCATGCATCCGAACCTGCAGCCGAAGGTGGGTGTTGCCTTCTTGAGTTGCCTTATGCACCTTCTTGAAAGGGTACTCGAGCTTATGTGGATCATATGCCTGAGCCCCGCAATGATTCATGTTTTGATATTTGGCTTATCGTGATGCTTGGAAACAGCGGTCTCCTTAGGTCCCAAGCTTCCGTTGGTGCCCCCCCCCCCCCCCCAACCAATCATTTTTGGAGAGCGTCTTTCCTGTCTGTGGCAGCTGAACCCTCTTACAGACGGGCCCGCAGGGGCAGTGGCATCACGTCTGCATGTCTGGAGCATTTGAGGCGCTACACGAAGGGACCATCGGCTGCCGTACCATCCCAAACAAGCTTTCGTGCAGCTTTAAGCTCCACAGATCCACGGGACGTCACAGTCGCGTCACGTCACAGCGCCAGCAGCCGAGACGTCACAAAAACGCATCCGACGCAGCTTTGAGCTGCATGGTCGTCGAAAGGAGCCGCGCCGGAACCGTGCGGCAGGGCGGCAGGGCTGTGACGTCACTGGTGTGGTGCAGCGCGGCGCGGAGGCGGGCCACCGGCGACGCGGCGATCTTGATCGGGCTGGCCGGCCCCGTATGCAAATGTCGGCCGGCGAGGAGCGGCCGGGCGGGTCAGCGTGGCGGCCGTCCCCGCCATCCGTCAGCGGAGACCGGCGTCGCCGCACCGCCGGCTGACCGGCAGCCCCGACAGCCCCGCATTATCATACCGGGCGGACAGCGCGCGCGCCGGCGCTCCCGCGCCGCGGCGGCCGGCCACGCCGCGCCCGACGCCGCGCGCCAGGCGCCGCGCGCAGCTTCCGCGAAGCCTCGTTAACGCGGCACGCGCATTTGTCGCGCGGCAATTTGGCGCCATTAGGGCGGATTTCGGTCGAGCAACGCGGTCGCGGCCCGGCCTCAATCTGGAGCCGGGCGCGCGGGCGCGGTTTTTTAGCGGCGGGTTGCGTGTGGCCGCGGTTTCCGGACACAGTCGAAACAAACCGGCCCGCCGCTGGGAACGCGCCGCTTTGGGGTCGGCCGGCGCCAGAGACATTAAAGCGAAAAACGATAATGCGCTGTAATTGGGCGTTGTTTATTGCCGGCTGATTGGCTCGGCTTCGGTGACGTCACTGGGTTGTCATCCTACGGGCTGGACGTCGGTGACGTCACTGAATTGTCGTGCGACCGGCTCGACTTCAGTGCCGTTACTGGATTGTCATGCGACCGGCTCGACTTCAGTGCCGTCACTAGATTGTCATGTGACCGGCTCGACTTCAGTGCCGTCACTGGATTGTCATACGACCGGCTCGACTTCAGTGCCATCACTGGATTGTCATACGACCGGCTCGACTTCAGTGCCATCACTAGATTGTCATGCGACTGGCCCGACTTCAGTGCCGTCGCTGGATTGTCATGCGACCGGCTCGACTTCAGTGCCGTCACTGGATTGAAAGCTGATCGGTTCGGCTTCGGCGTCCACGCTGGATTATTGGCTGGCTAGCATGCCTTTGTTAAACCTGAGCTAGCTAGCGGGCGGCGCCCACCTTAGCTAAGCAGCTCCGTGCCGCTGATATGGGTTATGTAGGTTTTCACCTAGCGAGTGGTGTGTTCGCCCGCGCGCCGCGCGAAGGGGCCCGGTGGCACTCACCGTTTGCTACCTCTACGTGACTTTGTGCCAAAGAGCCAGGATTTTCGTAAAAGCGACATTCAGAGCAGTCAAACTGAGCCGCATTATAACGATGGCGGACACAGGCAGGAAATCATGTCCAACGCCATTGTGAATGGCATGTGTCGAAATCATTCACAAGTTACTGGAGGGTCCTCCCGCAGGGACCACCTTCCAAGAGCAATGTTGGCACCGGCAGAGTCGTGCAAACTGCAATCCATCGCTTTGCACGCACCCACCCACACACGAGCACGCGTCCAGACCTGCGCGCACACCCGATCAGGGCCGGCCCGCCCGCGCGAGCGCGTACGAACGCACCCGTCAGTGTACACACCTGCACCACTGCCACTGCACCCACCCGTGCCACCCCATATATATATATATATATATATATATATATATATATATATATATATGTGTGTGTGTGTGTGTGTGTGTGTGTGTGTGTACATACATCCACCTCCTGGCACACATTAACGCATGCGTTTCTAAGCACCACCTTTGGTTTGAAGAGGGCCTTGACCCCCCTGGCCGACGGACAGACCGTATAACTTCCCTGGATTTCGATCGGCAACTCTTCAGCACCAGCCCTGCCGCCAGATTGTCATACTTTATCCCTTCGTACCGAACTGGATCTCTGCACCATATTCACTGTCATATTGACCACCATGTCGTCTTAGTACAATTCATTGCAGCCATCCTCGTCAAAAGAGTCTTCGATAACAACCATTAGTAGCTCTTAAGGCTGAAGAAACAAAGGGAGGGGAAGGTACCGGTTCATGTCTCATCCACTTCCTGTGAAATTCAACTTTAATCCTGCAATAATCAACCTAAAGTTCGACTTTAAAAACGTGTCTGGCTCGCCCACTGCCGTGCAGCCCCGCCCCCTCCCGTCGTCGCCCGGTACCGTGTTCGCCCGCCGGGGTCCGTTCGGCCCGGACCGGGCGTGTCCGACAGATGGCGCCGACCGCCGTGGCTGAGGCAGGTCAGCATCCGTGCCCCGCCGCCCGCCCCGCTCTTGTTGCAATTACGCCTTCAATGAGACATCGACCGTCGCCGAATGAGTGGCGCCCGCGCTGCCAAATCTCGACATCATAATGGCGCCACGTCCCACAGTGCGCTTTGTTTTGGCGTCCCGGCACGGCCGTTTATCCCGCAGTGCGTCACTCACAGCGCTGTCGCGCGCAAATGATTCAGCGGATTATTGATTGTTTTCTTTTTGCCGCGTTTCGTTGGGCGCTAGGTACGCTACCACGATCAAAATGGGGAGGGGAGGGGGGGGGGAGGGCGGTACGATAAGTGCCGACGACGAGACGAACGAGCCAGATTCCACGTGTGCCCCAATGGCAAGAATTGCTATCCGTGCTGCGTGTTACGGCCATTGCAATTGCGCCTTGGCAGACAAGATCGCACCAGACTGTGGGCACCGTCGAGAACACACCCACGTCATCGATATCTCCGACTGTTGGGGCAGCGTCGTTCAAGTGTTCACAGGAACATTTTTACTTGAACCCGAAGCCCTACGATTCTACTGAAATTCATGACGTTTGTGGTGTTCTACATACTTATTGCGGTGGTGCATCTCGCTTCCCACCTCCTTCAAGCTGTGACATCCGGAGGTCGTGGGACTTGAATGCATGTTGGTAACACTGGCGAATCACACTTTACGCCACATTAAAACTATTGCCTCCAGAGGACACCCAAACGGGGAAGTAACCCGCGGATCTGCTTAACTGGCGGTTCTAGTAGAAATCGATATACTGATTACAGCTGATGATGTTGTTCGCATCAGTTTTAGAAGTCACCGTGCCGAGCATTACCAACCGTAAGAGTCTGAACAGAGTCGTGGGGATCCAGATGAATGACCTCAAAATAAGATGCCATAATAAAAATGGTGTTGGAAATGTGGAGGTGAACAATAGGGTATGTCATCAGTAACAAAACCACGTGAGACAAATAAATCCTTTGGCGCAGAAGTCCAAAAGTACACGGCATAGCAAAAGTTATCCGCAAAAACTTAAATTCATGAGGCTCGAGTCGATCGAAATATCGCCGTAAATCGACACCCGGCGTTGCAGCCACCCTATGCTGGGCGCCGTCCGCCGCCGCAGGTAACACCAAGCCGTGGGCGGCAAACGACACAGAATACCTTTGCCTATAGAAACGAGGCTACCGAGCGCTCTTTATGCTGTCGTACGAGAATGTCCTGGTCTAAGGTCTAATATGCGGACCAGACATTGCCCGATTGATTGTCATTTGGTGGAAACTTTATGTGCTGTTGAGTATGAACTTTTTGTGCGAGTATGCTTGTAAGCATTGCTTCAGACTTTCACTTCTCTAAAACAACTCACGTGGTGCAAACAAAACTATGTGTAGCACATGACTCAGAATATATTGTCTGGTGTGCAACTTAACACATACAGCAAGTTCTGCAGCCTATTCCACGAACGTAGAGAGGGAGCGGGAGGTAAGGTGACCCCATGCACATCTTGCTCGTTGCCGAGCCTGTGTATTCAATGCACCGGCCCAAACAGCAATTGCTCACAGACTGGAAACCCCAAACGCGTGTTGGCGGAGATCGCAAGGTAGCAGAAATACCTCCGCAGCTGGGCTCCACATCTTGCCGAAGCTCCAACTCCAGCCGCAGACGTCCTCAGCAGTGCGGCGCTGCGTCGTACTCCTTGTGTGAATCATATAGGACAAGATGGCCAGCGGTGCCTGCACTTTGTTCCGCAGCTCGCAGTCGGTGAGGTCTCGGAGTGGAGGCTGTGTGACTGGTCCGTGCCAGGGAATCAGTTCGGTGTATCTCACGGCCTCGAAGTTTACCGCTGAGATGGCGAAGACCCTGGGCTGAAGGAAACGTTCGGTTTGCTGCCCACGTGCGGCGCGACAGCCGGAACCGTCTGTTCGCGGACCACGCGGTTCTCATCCCACACTATGTCCAGGAGCAGCTGTTCCGGACGGACCCAGTAGTGCCCGTAACGCTGGAGGACTGGCTGCACCGTAGTCTATGCTTGCTGCGTCAGGTCGCGGAGCAGCGCGATGGTCCGGAGCAAGTTGCGCAAGCCAAAGTCGCAGCCGCTGTTTTGCCGGATGGCGAACCTTACCGACACATAGTGGCCGACCACGCACTGAACGTGTCCTGGAGAGCCCTGCTGGAGGTCTCGGTAGAGATGTGAACTAAGAGCAGACGAGCGGCCAGTGTCAACCATCTGAAAACAAAAGCGAATACATGAGAACAATTTGCTGCGAATTTATAATTAGATCATACAAAAATTATTGCACCTCTATAGTGTATGTAATTATGCCGACATCCAGAGCCCTTAAATGTGACGGAATATATATCAACAAATGTGCTAGTAAGCATAAACCAACCATCAAATGATGCGACATACTACGACACAAGGTGTGATAATAAGTAAATGCTCAACAGTGAGCACATGACATATCAATTGATACTTAATTAACTTTAAACACTCATTGCTATGAACTCGAAGATAATGCGTTGTCATATTTACCTGACATGGTTCCATGGTCCGATTCGCCGCTGGGCTGCCACGTTTCGGACAGAGCCGTTTTGAACGCCGGAGGCCAGAAGGTACAGCAGCTGCTGGTTGGTGCTCAGCTGCTGAATCAGATCGAGCGGCAGGTTTGGCACGTGTCCCGACCTAAGCTTGAATGCCACAACGTCCCTCTCCCAGACGTCTCCGGCACAGGCCTTCCCGATGGGTCCAGAAAAATTTCGATCCCGTGGTCGTGCCGTCCAAGCTCGGCAGCAGATGGTGGGGGCTCAGCTCGTTGCCATGCAGCTGGCAGATGAACCAGTGTACGGGTAACTCGGCGGCCAGCTCAAACAGCCGGAACACGTCGCCTATCGTTTCGGTGTTGACGGCTGTGCCATCGCAGCCGAGCACATTGATGTGACCGTCGCACTACGGGCTCACGGAGTGTAGCTCGTTGAACAAGTGCAAGGCGCGGCCGAACCCGGACGTAAAATGAGTCACGTAGCGGCTGCCTGGCGCAGTGATGGCAACCACGTGTTTTTCGACGGCATTCGTCTGGCTCCGTGTGGCTCATGTAGCTTCTGCCTTCCTGTCCGTGGGAGTAGAGGATGGTCAAACCTGACTCGTGGGTTGCATCAAAATGTTAACGAGCCGTCTCCTTTCTCGTTGTGTCTCGTGCGCAGCATACCTTTTTAGGATCTGCGATGTTTGATTTTAAATAGCCAGTCCGTCTCTGCTATCTCGTTGAGTGGCGTTGATGGTAGCAGCAGCGGCCCGGCTCGAGCCACCGTAAGTGTCAACCGCCAGGGCGGTGTTAGATTGTTAACGTTACGATCTGCAGTGACAGCGGTCTCAACCGAAACGGACACTCGGCGTCGTCGCCACCTTCTTCGATGCACGGAACTGTGTAAGAATCTGTGCTCTCAGCTGACCTGCCAGCGCTGAGACCACTTGGTCCCGGAGCAGGCTCGGGGTCAGCACCAGCAGCCAGCGCTGGCCCAGCAGGGCGGCGCGGGCCCAGCAGTTGGCGAGGGGGGGGATTCAGGTTCAGCAGCAGACGCCGCCTCACTGGCGGCCGAGCCACGACGCCCCTGGAGTTGCCTGGCCATCCTCCGCATCTCGTGAGCCTCCCTAGCCACAATCTATCCCGGTCATATAACCCCAGGGTAAGCTTCCGGTGCCTACACTGGTCCTTCATGGCAACCTCCTCCTGATACACTGTGCAGGCAACTGGGCATGGAAAGGTGCACTGAGGCTCGCACTTGCATTTCGCGACATCAAGAAGTTTGTTGAATTTCGCGGTGACGGCGTTGATGTGTCACCCTCTTTCTTTCTTTGATCTCTTGCTGATAGCTCTGTTTGGGATTATATCAATCCCTCTCGATAAATTTTATCACTTATTTTAGATCGTGAACAGGGATCGCTTCGCTGGTCCCCAGTACCCCGATTTCTACCGTCGCCGTCTTGAATATGGTATTAGTGAGATTCCTCTTCGATTCGCTCAGCCACCTCAATGCTCAGCTCAATGCTTTCCCGTAGTCGGCAGTTGGTGGTGGGACAGTAGAGCCGGATAGCCTATCACAGGTTGTTTTGTGCGTGACCATGTAGCCTTCGGCATGCATATGCAAGTAACTCTTCGAAAGAAATGTTTTAGTACCAGCAGAACTAAACTAATAAACCCATATATCCGCGCAAAAAGCACATAAATTGCAAATCAACATCACAAAGATGCGTTCGCATTAACGAGCTTGGAACTAACCCAGTCTGCTGAAGCATTCTCATAACTGCACAGCTTTGGGTTTTACCAAAAATTAATGTTTATCACTAAAAATTCAGCTTAAAAGCTGTTTGGCAATGTTTTGCTGGTGCTCTTCATGACATTTATTTCATACTTAATCCACCAAGTACCAGTAGTGTGGAAAGTGGCAGCTTTGAGGCTTGTTGGAGGATGGCCCCAGTGCGTAAATTAGGTAGCTCTAGTATCGAATACGGTTTCCTTGGCCTATCAAAGAAAAACTGCTCCCGCCCCACACATATCAACATTGGTGCGGTGCGACAGACCTGAAAGTTTATCATCAATTCGTGTGCCAAGGAGAAAATTTGTCTCAGCTGATTCCAAGACATTCAGCCCCTCGATGACACACCCCAGTAAACAATTTTTATATGGTAGGAGCAGGATCCGGCATACGAATCCGCGTTTCGAGCTCGAGAATCCATGTTTGAACGTAAACACGAATGTCAATACTGATAATATGCTGCCGTAACTGACCTTTCAGGACTTCACAGTCTTCACTGTTGCTGAGAAAAAAAACACGCACACCATTGTTGTAAGAACGTCAAAAGCTACTAGTAACATAAGCTTCAGAAAGATAGTGGTCGTGGTCTGGGCAATGGCCTTAGTCTTTGCCCAATGGTCTTTGCACAGTGGCCTTTTCTGACACCTCTGTCTGTCATGTTTTCATTGTGACGCTGAACAACATGTGTGTCATTATCAACATATCTATTACTAACGGTGACACAAGTTTAAGGCAAATTGTAGGAGCTCGTGGTCAATAACCTTTAACTTTGGTAACCTCTAGAGGTCACATCTTTATGCGGCGGAAAGTGACGTGCACATCCATTTTTCAGTGCATTGTTACCTCAGGTGTCACAAGTCTGAGCATTCTCACAGGGTGGGGGGGGGGTCAATTATTTAAGTACAGTCCGAAACCTTTCGAATGGATGGATTTCTGGAACCAGAGCTCACGCCAAGCAGTGCTTGTCGTGCAAGCCCTCTGACGCTTACCTCCCGATCATGAAAGTCCAGGCCGTCAGCAGAATTTGGTGGCGAGAGGCTAACGTGCTGCAGTGTTCGGCGCGGTCCGTCCTAGCCTCTGCCGACACCTGACCTTTAGCGCGACCGCTGCCACCGGCCGCAGGCCACACCTGTCAAGGACAGATAGCGAATGCCGAAAGCGACACAAATCCACCCCGCCACGAGTGGGTGGATCAGGAGGCAAACACTAACCAACTGAGATAGCGGGATGGACAAAAACATTCTCGAAATATGATGACCTCTAGAAGTCATAGTCTTACGCGGGAAGACAGATGCGCCATCGTTGTCAGCATATTGAAGGCTACTATTGGCTTAGGTTTAAACAAGACTATAGGAGCCGGGCTCAATGATTTTGAACTTCGATGACCTCTGGAGGGCGCAGTCTAATTAGGACGAGAAACAAGACGCACAACTGCATCAGCATGTCGAACGCTACTAGTGTGCCGGGTTTGGGCAAAGCCATGGGCACCCGGGTTCATTCACTTCGAACGTTCATGAGCTGTATAGGTCACAGTTTGTAATGTGGCTGAAAAATTATCAGCATGCCGAACGCTACTAGTGCTATGGGTTTGAGCAAAGTCGTAGGGACCCCAATCGCATGCAAATATGAATGAATATAAATGCGGATACCAGACTGCCTCACCTTCTTTCTCCGGAGCTCACTTTTTCACTGCGTTGGGTAGCACCATTATTGAAGTGAAGATGTCGAAAAGTACCAGTAGTGAGCGAAGTTTCAAAAAGAAAGGTCGGTTACCCGGGAGCAGTCGTCATGACGTCATATGGCCTTGCGAATCACAATTTTCCTTGGTGAAAAAGCATGCCTCGAAGGAAATGTTCGACATTAGAAGATATTGAAGCAAGCATCATATGTGATGAAATAAGCTTACTTATATCTTGCTATACTTTTAAGTGGAAAAGACTGCTCTAGAGAACACAATTTCCTGTTTCGTAAACATGGTCCTCCATATGTCATTGTTTGATAGCGTCATCGTACCTTGCACAACCTTGATAGAGGGCCAATTGATGGCCATTATATCTGGAAATCGTGCTCACGAACGCCAGATACAAACCACTGGACAATTCTGTTTTTCTTGGCCTTGATCGCCGCATGACTAAAAGAATGACATAATTTGAATGATACTGTTGTGACATTATGAATGCCTGGGTGACCTTGAAATAGTCTACCCAAAATAGTATATTCATCTTTGTGGGTGTGTAGCTCTGAAACAAGAGGGGCTCAGGTCTTAAGAAGGAAAGGGATGTGAGCTGCACCGAATGATCTTCAGGATAGGTTTTTCCGTTCAAAACCCCTTGCAAATGTGGAACACTCTTTAATTGTGGGTTGGGGCGGGGGGGGGGGGGCACGGAACGAAGGTTAGCAAATCGCGGGGGATGCGCGGACACCCAGTGCACCCGCCTGGCTACGGGCCTGTCCGGATTCAGTGATGCCCCGGACATCATAGCCCGGCCCGAGTGTGAGCTGGGCGGGGGTGGGAGGGCCAGCATGACGGGGACGACTCGAGGGCCGCCGTTCGTGACCGAACCCGACGGCTGCCGGCCTGGCCTGGGACCGGCGCTGAGACAGACACCAGGAACCCATCCATCCAAGTTTGATGGGCGGCCAGGGGGAAGGGGGGGGGGGGGGGGCTAAACCGCTCGAACCACCCGCCTGACTCTGGCCGGCCGCTCCGGCCGGCTGGGCCGGACGGAGAGCGTGCACGCCTCGGGAGTTTGGGGCTGGGGCAGACAGAGCCCGTCTTCGACTGTCCCCGCTCGTCCCTGGCCCGTCCCAGCTCGTCGATGGCTCGTTTTGACTTGCCGTGGCTCTCCTAGCTCATCCCGGCTCATCGCGGCTTGTCTAAGCTCATTCAGGCTCGTCCAGCTCGTCCCGGCTCGTCCAGGCTCGTCGCTCGCTCGTTTCATCTTGCCCTGGCTCGTCGCGGCTCGTCTCCGTTCTGCCGGCTCGTCTCCGTTCTGCCGGCTCGTCGCGGCTCGGACTGCGACGCTGCGCCTATCAGATCGATCACAGCGTGTCGGCGCGAATCAGGCCTGGTGCCAACACTCAACAGCTCATGCTGCAAATGGCGCTCTGCAACGGACGCTGCGCTGCCAGCCCGGCGCTGCCGAGGGGTCCATCAACGAACCGCATCAGGGCAGCGGCGGGTCGCCGCGACGGCCAGCGCCGCTCAGCGGCCGGCGAGGGCAGCCCGGCGGGGCAGGCTGGCGAGAGGACGGGGGCAGCCCGGCGGGCAGGCTGCGAGAGGACGAGGGCAGCCCGGCGGGGCAGGCTGCGAGGGGACGAGGGCAGACCGGCGGGGCAGGCTGCGAGGGGACGAGGGCAGACCGGCGGGGCAGGCTGCGAGATGACGGGGGCAGCCCGGCGGGGCAGGCTGCGAGGGGACGGGGGCAGCCCGGCGGGGCAGGCTGCGAGAGAGGCGACGGGGCAGCCCGGCGGGGCAGGCTGCGAGGGGACGAGGGCAGACCGGCGGGGCAGGCTGCGAGATGACGGGGCAGCCCGGCGGGGCAGGCTGCGAGGGGACGGGGGCAGCCCGGCTGGGGCAGGCTGCGAGAGGACGAGGGCAGCCCGGCGGGGCAGGCTGCGAGAGGACGGGGCAGCCCGGCGGACACAGGCTGCGAGAGGAATGCTTTGGAACTGGGGCCGCTGTGTCACAGTATTGTCCGAATTTATGTCGTGGGAATCCTCGCCGGTGGCTCGTTCGAAATCAGCAACTATGAAGCGACGCCAGCGATGGTCGATGGGAAATACAAAATGTTAAGTAGGTGGAATGTTTTCTAAGGAGGCTAGTTCCTTGCCTGAATGCAGGAAGCAGCGCGCTGCTACGTGCATCCAGGGCATTGTCGCGTTGTGCCGTGACACACGAATGAAATGCATCGTTTCAAAGCTGCATGATGGTTTGGCCAGTGTAGTGAAGCCCGTGGTCCCCGCGGGGTGTCCGGATGGCGACGGAGCAGCGGTCTTTCCCTTCCCCGGATAGGACCGTGCCATCACGGAGGGGCGCGCGGAGCCGTCTGAGCGGCCGAAGCCACGGCGTGAGCATGATCGGCTCCGATAAGGCGCCGGCCGCCCCACAACTGGCGATCGTTACGAATAACAGACACACTGCTATCCAGACCGTTCGAAAGGACGCCTCATGGACATTCTGGCGGCCATTTTGGGGCGGATGCCGTGGTAACTGATGCCGTCAGAGGCACCACTGGTGCACTTTCTCACACCACTGGTGCGCTTTTTTCGGGATGTGTCGAGAGATCATTCTGTTTGACGCTGTTCTGAGATGACCCCTTCGTATGTTGTCCCTGGCGAGCCCGTGCGTAATTCTACCGGGACGAATCCACCATCGGATCCTGGGAGGGGTTCAAGCGCGCTTAGGTGGGGCAAGTTCCATACGTGACGTCAGTCGCGCTCAAATCCACCCGCAAAAACAGTCCAAACTGATGTACTCCTACCTATCTGGAGGGAGACTTTGACCACTCAATTCTTTCCTAGATCCACCCTCGTACACCACCTATCTTGCATATACAGATACAAGTGGAGCTCGTGAAAACAGCAAAGCGGCTAGGAAAAATAGTCGAAACATAGTTTACGCAAATAATTTCCACAGGAATTCTATAGCTTCCACACTACATTTCAAACGTATTGAAAACGGGGTGTACGCCTGCCCTCTCAAAAATGTTTGAAGTTGCGGTCGTGTAGTTGGGGGAGGGGAGTGGAGAGGGGGAGGGGGGGGGAGTGGGACACACCGGACGCACGGCAGGGCAGCCGGCGCCAGTGCAGGGCGTCACACCTCTGGCGCAGTGACGACCACTCCCACGCGTGCAAGAACAATCGCAGGAGGCGGCCGCGCGCGCGGGTGCACGTGCATGCGTGGGTGTGAGCACGCGGTGCGGCTGGCTCGGCGACGCCGCGAGGCTGTGCTTCAGAGCCGCGGTGTGCTCAGAACACGTCACATGGGGTTAATGAGGGTTTTTGTAGGCACGTCATGATAAGTTATTGAGGAAGGCGCAACGAAGCTGACATAGCGCGTTCCTGAGACGCTCTAATACATCACCATGCACGACAGTGTTCGTGCATCAACTTAAAGGTGAGTTGCTCAAATGCATTTTCATGTCGCTCGCGTATTCTTGCTTGCGTCGTCAGCCATGAGGCACGTACGCTATCCATGTCGGCAGCTGATAGCATACTCGAAGCCATGCCATTCTACACCATATGGGCGCTCCGGCATGCTCTCATGCCGGAGGCCCGGCAGGCATAGTTCGACCGTCATTCAACGCTAACCAACACGCCCCGACCACCCGCTTGTTTGCTCGCTGTATATTGGAGGTGTCTATAACATACCCGTATGTGTATTTGAGGTAATCAAATCATTGTACATAGTTTTGGGTTTACTCCAGGTTTTGAGCTGACTTCAGTTTATTTATTAAATACATAACATAACAGAAAAGACTGCTCCACTTAGCCAGCATTTGCGTTAGATCTCGAGGTGCTTAATGGGTCCGCCTTCGTAAAAGTAAGGAGGCAAGACGGATTTTAACGCTATTGGAGATGCTAACGATATAGCAGGTGGTCACGAATCCTGTGGCTTAGCCTACCTGCTTTGTTTCCTGTAAGATGCATGCTTTGCCAGCAATGTATCAGCTTTGAGGGGGGGGGATGGGATATGAACCGAGATGGCCAAATTGTGGCCCACGAAACGAAGCTGGCGCAGTGACCACCCATATTCAAGTATAAATAATGCCGTTGCTTGACTGAGGTTGAATGCAATTGGTCTTGAATAGATTCTGTTCGGTGCATTTGTTTTTGTTCTGTATTAAGTAACCACCAGAGACGAAGCACAAGGGCTCCTTCACCCACAGATACGACGCTGCGTTTGGCATGGCTGCTGGCCGGAAGCAATGGCGAAATTTAATGCTTGGTTGATGAACGTTTGATGGAAGTTGCATCATGTGGCGTATGGTTCACAGAACCGATTCCTTTCATTTCAGGGTGTTGATGTTTCCAGCGTTTTTTAACAACGGCAAAAAATGGTAATACCATTGCCACCAGATCATGGTCTCCGCTGACGCTCAAAGGGTCGAACACGTCCCCGATCGTTTCCCATCGTGCTGTGAGTTACACCACCCGCTGAATCCGCTCAGCCCGCGGCAGCCAAGCAATCTGCGCCGCTTCTCCCCGATCACAACCATCTGCTGCTGATGACCTCCCGCCACCAACGCCGACTTCGGTCAGAGGGCAGCCCAGCTCCTGCCCCCTCCCATGCCCGACTGACCGCCCGGACGGCCAAACCGGCCGTCTGCGACACGGGCGCCGGCCGACCTCGTTACAGCTCCTATCCTCGTCCGCGCGCTGTAACTCGTCTCGTTATCACCCGCTCGGGTGGCGCGCGCCTCGTTAGCGACCGCCTCTATTTCCAGCGGCAGCCGCCGCGCCGTGCGATATCACATACTCCGCTAATCAGAATAATTACGCGTCATTATCGGGCGTAATATGGCGGCGCGGTGCGACGTGCCGTCGGCGGCGCGCCCGGCGCGGTCGCCACTTCCGCCGCGTGCGGTCATGCCTCGCGCGCTTTTTCTCGCGGCGGCGGCAAAAACCGGCCGCCAGTGAATCCCTGCGAGCGGGCGGGCAAGCGCCAATCGCCCGCCGCCGTGCCAGCTTCGGCGGACGGTGTCTCGTTCCGACCGCTCGGCCGGGTCAGCTGTCACGTGATCACAGGCCGGCCGAGGTCAGCCGTCCCGTGATCACCGGCCGGCCGAGGTCACCGTGGTGGGGACGCTCGGAAGTGGACGGCGGGCTTCAATGGCTAGGCATGAGCGGCGGTCGTCGAGAGGTCGCGCTGGACAACGCTTAGCGCAATGTGTGCGAGAAGAACATTGATCGTAAAGCGAAGGACGCAAGCACCAGCTGGGGTCTGAACTGGCTGAAAGCTGGCGTAGTCCTTCGAGGCACGAGGCCTGTTGGGGTCACAGACATACGGGGGAGGGGGGGAGGGGGCATCAACCGGGCTGCGTGCAGGGCCGAGTCCGCACCGGTCCCAGATGCTCCGCAATATGCGTGCAGCTTTTGTCTTCGTCCTGCGGCATCTTAGGGAATAGGTTTCGGTCCCGCGTACGGTGATGTATACAAAGCCAGTGCGTAGATGGCGCGTTGCACCCATGGCTCACAGCGGTTTATGACATGCAGAGGGAGAAGGGACCGTTGAATGAGGTCTCATAGGAACAGTGGGGCCTTTAATGGAAATTTAAAGTAGTGCTAAATGAAGTCGGAACAATGCAGCATGTCTTAGATGTAGATGTTTATCGTCAAGAAGTCGCGAAGAAGGACATTTCATATTCCGACAGACATTTTTCCTGTGAACACGTGCAAGTTTTGATGCAAATGTGCGGAAAGGCCAAACACATCAGTCCTGTCCAGCCCCTCCGATCTTGACCGGTTCTACCCGGAGGTGGCCTCCGTTGTCACGACATGGACGCGTCGCACGTGGTGTCCCGTTACCGTAAACAAGTGTTATGGGTCAGGGCATTGCTTGATGTCGACGGCCGGGACACGTTTGACTGCTATCGATACCGGACACAGATTGCAGAGCCAGGGACCGGCCGAGCCTCCGTTTCATCGGCGCACTCAATGTATTCCAGGTGTGGCGCCATGCATGCTTAGGTGTGCACGGCGTGTTCGCGCCAGCTAGCGCCACCTGCCTCCGGCCAACAGCAGCGAGCCCCGCTTAAGGGCAGCGGCTCCGGCCGTACAGCACAGGCTCTGACCGAACAGCACAGGCTCCGGCCGTACAGCACAGGCTCCGGCCGCACAGCACAGGCTCCGTACGAACAGCGCAGGCTCCAGCTGGGCAGCGGCTCCGGCCGAACAGCACAGACTCCGTACGAACAGCGCAGGCTCCCGCCGGGCAGCGGCTCCGACCGTACAGCACAGACTACGGCCGAACAGCACAGGCTCCTACCGAGCAGCACGGGCTCCGGCCGAACAGCACAGACTGCGGCCGAGCAGCAAAGGCTCCGGCCGGGCAACAGCGACTCCTGTGGCACTGGCGGACCGTGAAGAACGACAGCAACTGCCCTCGACTAACGGCGGCTCCCA
>NW_023596818.1:36156343-36183843 GCF_011947565.3 Pollicipes pollicipes
GCCTCGATTTTGTACTTAAATGTCGTATTTCTTCACATGCAAAACCCGTCTCGTCCCGTTACCCCCCGCGTCCGGCCGTTCAATATTTGACTTACGCTACGCTACACTGTCACAGAGGACATTTACTTCGCTTCAGCCAGCACAGCACAGGCGGATACTGAGCTGGCCATAAAATACTGTACGACGCCGATCTTCTTACAAAGCAACGTCCAACAGTCATGGCCGCACAGCGGAGTCCAGCACTAGTCTGCCCGCATAGCACTGCACGACACTGGTTTGACAACACAATGCTGCACGACACTGGTCTGGCCGCACAGCACTGCACGACACTGGTCCGATCATACAGCACTGCACGACACTGGTCGCCACACACCACATGATCGGCACTGACGTGGCCGCGGTCTGACGCCGCTCTGTCACGGTCTGGCTCTGTTTTGACTCTGATCCGTGGCAAAGCTCAGCTGGTCGCTGGTCGCACAGCGCCACCCGACGCTTATTTCGTCGCACAGTGCCGCCCGACGCTCATTTCTTCACATAGCGCCCCCCGACGCTCACTTCGTCACACAGCGCCGCCGATGTTCATTTCGTCGCTCAGTGCCACCCGACGCTCATTTCGTCGCACAGCGCCGCCCGATGCTCACTTCGTCACATAGCGCCACCCGACGCTTCCTGCCGTTGTTTTGTGCGACAAATTGCGCCAATCAAAAAGGCCCGGCAAGTTCGTCATTTTTGCGGTTGAATTTTCGAGTATTGACATAATCAGCTTATTTACGTATGACAGAAATTCGTTCTCATCAAGGAATGCCCCGGTTAAAAAAGTTATTTACATGACGCCTGCAGTGTTTTTTTTTGTAAAGTCCTGGTCCGTTTGAACAATTTTAGACGTGCTTAATTTTTTTGGATGATGATATGTGCGTTGGTCTTCCATGGCTTAGCAGAACACACATTTGCAAACTATATTAGCTCGAAAAAAATAAAATGAAAAGCAATTAAATACTTGACAGCTGTAATCACCATCGCTTCTGTACCCACGTAGCTCAAAATAATGTAAATATTCTTGGGTATAATTGGTCCAGATGAAATTATTGGGATGTCATACCTATTTCCAAACAGTTCTGCGCATGATAAATCTTGCCTGAAATCAGAGAACTGGAATCACGGAAAAACAATGTGACTTTAAACACATGTATTCCGTCAGGACTAACGGCTAAAACAGATCTGCAGCCTTATCAAATTTTAGCACGCTTAATTCCTCTACCTTATATTTTAGAGGAAACAAATGCAACAAACGCTACGACTCATGTTTGTCAGTCTCATTCTGCCGTCAAAATGAAAAGTGAACATTCCATATCAAGAATCATATCAATGCCATGAGGGCATACATTTGTTCCAAATCTTTCCTGCATCTTTTTCGGGCGGTCTAAATTGGGATAAGAGGTTGTTACGCCAACAAAAACACAGTGACTCCGCGTAGGACATAAGCTTATGCGACAAATCTGTCGTTAAGTAATCGCATTTGAAATATTCTGCTTGCTAAACCATTATATTAATAACTGTATTATGCATGAATAAAGACTGGCGCAGAAAATGCGTAGCTTGTTAGAGTGTGTAGAATTAGATACAAATAAATCGGGCATTCCTGCCATAATATGCGCAATCTATTTTACTCGATCTCAGGCTCACGAAAATGCGCAAAATGCATACACATTATGTCAAATGAAACCCTTCTGAAAAATACGCTGACTGAAGTGTAACCGATATATTTGTGATTGGAATGGACTCTTGTAACAGCGATTCCTAACGCGGAATGTTGTGACAGCTCTTGATTCGTGAGGTGCTTTTATTTTTTTTATAAATAAGACAGTAGCATTAGCCTCATTCGTCAGATAAAAACCAGGAAAATGGAGATATAAGTGGGATCATGTTTCGTTAACACACCTTTATCGAACCAATGGCAGAAGTCATTGTTTCGATAGAGGCATGTTGCCGAAATATCAACCCAACTATTTTTCCATTCTCCTGGTTTTTACCCGAGGAATGAGGCTAATGCTACTGTCTTATCTATGTGAATAATGTTCTTCGCTAATGCACTGAACAATTTACGCAATGTTTTTATTTTTGATCGCTAGTGTGCTACTTCCGCCTGCAGTTCGCCCTCTAAGTTTGGGTCTCAGCATGACGTGAAGATGGTGTTAGTGCAGTGCATTGGTGCTGGGGCGAATATGGGTCAAACCATGGGGCCAGTACCCCAATGGTCGCAAAATTTCTCATTAGTCCATGTTCTGGCCCAAATTTCGCAAATTACAACAGAAAAAAACGAACGGTTGATGCATGCAGCATGCGATAACAATGTGGAAATGCCACAAGCCCTTACATCTGCAGCCTTATCAAATTTTAGCACGCTTAATTCCTCTACCTTATATTTTAGAGGAAACAAATGCAACAAACGCTAGGACTCAATCTCAACAAACGGCAAGAAACATAGCGAAACCCCTAGCAGGAATTACAACACATCGGTGGTCCACATTGATTCGTCACAAAACACTCAACTGAAGAGTTTGAGTTATTGACATTGACATTCACGTATGTGGCATGTCCAGGGATGGGGCCTTAAGGAGACAAGTGGCCTGTGTCGGACGTCTGGAAGTCAACAGTGGATTTGCTAGTGCCGTTTTTATCTTTAAAGATACGAATGGTTTGCACGAGTGGCTTTGGGCTCAGACCACCCCTTGAGCAAGGCTTGATGCGTATGCTCCGAATAATAGACGCAGCTTTTTAACCCGTCAACCCACCGCATCTGACCTGGCACGAGCATGCGGGCTTTTGGCTGGACTGTGGGCCTGACTTGGGGGGTCTCTGAAGGTTATATATTTTACTAGTCTTGAGGTTGCAAGACCCTCAAAATATTGCGAGGCACTGACACACGCATGGAAAAAATCGTCACTAAAAATGTCTTGATTTTTCTCGATAGTACTTCAAGTGACAGAAAACTCCGTGAACGACCTTACTTACCTGTAACCCAGGCTGCACAAAAGAAAACCATTTTAAAGCCATCTCACCGAAAAAGTCAAGAGTATCTACCCAAAATCTGGGTAGTTATTCGATTTGATCAATCGATTTCGTCAACTGTCAATTTAATAATCTTATCATTAAAGCTTATCCTTATTTCATCGAGTAGCGTCCAGGTGTGTCCTTAACGTAAACACAGCAGCGTATTACGCGCAGCTGTTATTGTGGGGGTGAAGACCGGGTGCACTTCGACTTTTCCTTTTTTTAAACACAAACCCTGCCGCATCGTCAGCAGCCATGATCCATGAAATGACAACGAAATACTATGGCTTTCATTGCTCTAGCCCTGCTCACTGGTCAATACACTCCGCAGCTTCTGGTGTGTTCTATGCATATGACTTGTCAAAATATTAATAGCGAGAATGCAAAGTTTGCCTTTTATGCCTGACTTCTCCATACATACAAGAACACACAAGTCACGGTTGTGATAACAGCGTTCTTGACGCAAGATATTTGTTACCATTTTGCACAGGTTTTTGTCACGAATCTCGGTTCAAAATATGACGTCAATTAATCGTTCGATGCAGTCCCCAGAATTGTAGTCATCAGGCTATTATTGTGTCTCAGACATCAAGCATGAGGCTCTGCTCAGTCTGTGTATCTGTCGAAATTTAGGTTAAGCATTAAAAAATCAAACCGCTTTGGTGGCTTGAGGACAGCAAATACTATATAATACCCTGAATGTCTTTTTTGAATCTGGGTAAACCTTGCGTGATTAAACGCCTCCACTTTCCAAGAACCCTTATGTTTTGTGGTTAGAGGACCTCTACCAATTGGAAAATATCCAGAGAACCTCCTCTTTGGTCCACTGGAGTACCGGAGGCGTAGTGGTTAAGCCGCGCGTCTGGGATATCAGAGGTACAGAGCTCAACTTCCTGCGGGGCCTTCCCTTACTGCCAGGGTGAGAAGCAGGCGAAGCTATACACCATCAGCAGTCTCAGTCTCAGCCCCACCACTGCTAAAAGGTAAACAAGGCTGCGCACTAGATGAAATTATTGACATGATTGATGGACATTTCGCACATTGTCTAAAGTTAAGAAAAAACATCGTAAAACACAGGCTGCTCTTAACTTGATATTTGCGGGTTAATGTCGGGTCGGTATGGCAGCACAGTGGGCTCTCGCGGGCACAGCGGGCTCTTGCCATCCCCAGCTGACCGCAGCGGGTCGGGCTGCGGGAGGACATTTTGCAAAAAGTTGCATCTCTTCCCTCAAATCACCACCAAGGTGTCGTACAACTAGATGGATATGTTTGTACCAGCCCTTCCGCCAGACAGAACCACGGAGGGGTTCACGTGCCGGACCACGCTGTGGCACCGCCGCCCCGGGCCTGGGTGGACCATCGTTGGTCAGTTGCCAGTTGCTCTGTCCAAGGCAGTCGGGCCTATCCATGTGGCCGCTCCGGGATTCGTACCCAGTGCCACTGGAGTACGAGCCCAGCATCTTTCCCACAGATCTGGAAGGACAGACTGACTACACACATTTCTTTACATCAGTTTGCGATGTGATTGAGAAAAAAAGCTCCGAACGCGGAGTTCCTTGTTCTCAGACATGCATATGAAGGCAGAAGAAACATTTGACATTCTCAAAAGATTTTGAATGGAGATTTCCGGCTTGTAGTTACAAGAAGATATTCACGATCATACCACTAATAAAGTGAAAGGTTTTTTCCCAAATGGACTTAAATGACTTCTTAAAAATAATCGTATGCGCGATGGCCGTTAAGAAAGATGTATTTCTTTATTAATTTTCACTCCCGGACTTTGCTCACAGATTAAAAAAGCACGACTACAAAACGGGCATTAAATGTCAGCCAGTATTGACAGCGTTCTTCTCTAGCAAACATACGTGCCAAAATGGCGTACATTTTCTACATTTTGACCAAGCAGATTACAAAGAATCAAAGACGACAATCCACACTAATTTTTCGCGGATGGAGACTACATGATTTTTCAGGATGAAATATTGTTATTCAGAAGGGGTTCCGGTTTGCGTGTGTGGATTGATTCATTATTTTTGCGATGCGGTGGTCTTTGTACCGTTTGTTTTTTGTTTGTTTTGCAAAGTCACAATAGCCGATGTGTTCTCATTACGCGAATATTATAGGTTTGGTGTTCAGAAGTAAAATTGTCACCATTGGGAGTCCCAGGAGCTTTGGGTTTTGCGGGTAGGAAGTGCTCGTTAAACCGTGGCCAAATTGGTCTTTTGATTCACCAACACACGACACAGTCTCACCGTGCCCTCACATATCAAACACGTTATACAATACGCTACACCAGACGTCAGACATTTACCTTTGAAAACTGACATGCAGGTATTGCAAATTTGCTTACCAGATGGACATGCAGGTCGTGAAAAGCCAACCGAACTTAGGTGCTTTTCAAAGTTTTGTAGCTTTGCCATGCTATGCGGGCGTGAATCTTTACACCGGATTTTATCTTAGCACACAAAGCGTCATCCATGTAAGGTAAAGTAAGGTACCGTCCAGGTCTAAAGCATCTGATTTCCGCTTGTTTCGTTCTTCCGGCTGGTGAGGTCGATGGGCCTGATCCTTGTTGGTGATGACCATGTACCTGCTGGTACATCACCATCACGAACAGTTACCAACTAACAACCAGATGGACATACTAAGCAAACTTTTCCACATATGGCAAACTTTATCCACACAATCAACACCAACAGTACAGGATCATCGACCTCTGCAGCCGGAAAAACTAAACAACAGAAGTCAGACCTGGACGGCTTTCTTACTTTATCTTATGTGGACGAAGCTTTGCGTCTGGAGCTAGAATCGCTTGTCAGAAGCATAATTTAATGTTCATATAGCATGCTATCAATATTTTGAAAAACAAGCTAGTTCGGTCGGCTGTTTTACAGCTTGTATGTCCATGCGCTAAGCCAATTTGTAATGCATGCACGTCGGATTTAGAAGATAAATGTCCAACAGCTGGTGCAGGGTATTGTACGACGTGTCTGAAGTGTGAGGACAAGGGTCAAATTGAATCGCATTTTGGCGAATACAAGGAAAACATTCGGCTACGGTTTGAGAAACACATCCAAACACAAAAAAAGAAAACCCCTGAGACTGTCATTAGTGATTTTTTTCTGCACACCAAAACACTCAGATTCGGCGTAATGTGATGTGAACGTAATGTGAACGTAATGTTAGCATTCTACAAAAATCTAGGGTCACCCGCATCGCAAAATGTATGAATCAATCCACATCTGAAATCACAACTAAATATAAACACTTTATCCTGGAGGATCATGTGAACTTCATCCTGTGTAACTCCAGTGTATTCTAAAGCCTGTGATTTGTTGTAATTTGTTCGATCCAAGCCTAGGAAATGTGTGCCATCTTTTGACGTGTGTGCTGAAGAAAGTGCTGTAAACTCTGACTGGCATCTGGTGTCTGTTTTTTGTTTGTATTCTTTGAATCTGCGGGTAATGTCCGTGACTATCACGCATGCCATTGTGGTAAGATCATCTAAATTCGGTTCAACATTTAGCACTGCCCTACATTGCACGAACACTGTATCATCCTAGAGTTATCGAAAGCGCTTTAGTTCCAGACTGAATGCAGTACAACGACGCACTATTTGAGTCATGACAGTGTCAAGCGGCCGAGAAGTGTCTCGTAACCAGGAGTGAGACCACCGACGGTCAATACCCTATGCACCAACCGCCGCTCTCCGTCAGGGAATGGCTGCATGTACTGTCACGTGTGACAGGACTCGGCAACAACCTCTCTGTTATAAACAACGTGGGATGCCTCGGGCGTCCTTTTTTGAAAAACCAGAAATCATGGCCAAGTCACCCGCAGTAAAAGTATGAGCCCTATGCTATTTAATCATGTTACGTATTATGCTAGCCTTTAAAAGTGAAGCATTCTCTTTCAGGCAAAATGCGTCGAAGGCATGCATCAGTCTGATTGTAACGAAAACTTTGAGCTGGCCATTGCCGCCAAACGATACCATAGATTCATCTTGAACATATATGTCTTCCTTCTAAATCACACAACATAAACAAACATCATGAATGAAACAAAACCATTAGAATTTATCGACAATTTTCTCTTGGAACTTAAGCCTAGATTTTTTAAGCACTTGCTTGCGTTGCTGTATTTATTTGCACCCGATGGACTGCTAGTCTTTGACCACTTCTTAGATTATTTACAACGTCGCGAGTGAGGCAAATGGTTGAGCAAATACCCTCAAAATGGACACAAAACTTCATAAATGTGCATGGCTCTTTTTTATGTCCAGAAAAAACTTGTAGACACACACACATTTTACCTATAACGAGAGGAATCTGTGGTACGGTACTGCTCCCAGCATTAATTTTTTATGAGTTGTTTCTCCAGCGCTCATAGCTTAACGCTCTTCAAATTCTGAGCGTGTCATGTGACTTCCTACTGATATTCTCTGCATATTCAAAATAGCACAACATTTCGCACGATTTTAAAGCTTGTATGCTAGTTCTACTTTGCACCGTCAAAAGGAACTGATTTTCTGGACATTCTAACTTTCTTTGATTTTTTGGGCAGTCAATTCCTGGGAAATCGCCATGTCTCTATGCTTTCTGGTCTGAGATTCAGCATGAGAGTGAACCCTTACCAAAATTAAAGGCGTAAAAAAGATCCGGTTCGGTGGTTAGCCCATCAATGGTTAGCCCATTTTCGTGAGATGATGCAAGGAACCGTGTAGGTATGTGGGCTAATTAGTAGAATGGTTCGTGCCAGCCTCTACATGTAACTCAGCAATGTTACAATATCTGCAGCGAAAATTATTCTACATGATCACGTCTCTCTTAATATCATTTGATGTGTTTTGAAAGATATTTTGGTCGATGACGTGACCACGTAACCACGTGATCCCAAATTATTGTGACCACGTAACCAGCGCTAAAGTGCATTAAATGGTGCAAATTTGTATAAGCTTGCGGGAGCAGGTACCCACCTCGAGAAATTCTGAATTTCGGCATTCAGCTTTATCGGCCTTTGCGCAGGAGTTGAATTAAATTAAAATTAAAATTATTTGAACACTGAAAAATGAAAAAGCTGAACTAAGAACTGAAAAATATTGGGCATATAACTGAAGTGTACAACGAAGTCATATATTTTCCAGAGAGTTACCTATTTTGAGCAAAGTTTGTTGAAAAACGGAAACTAGGAAAACAAGAGAAAACGTTATGATTTATGTGAAAAGAAAGGCCTTTAGCTCTTATTTATCCTTATAATGGACTCAAAAGATTCACCATGCCAAGAGGTCCTGCTTTAACGATGCTGCGGTGCCAAATAACGATGAAATTGGCGGTATTCAGTATTTCGTCCCGCGCCCATTCTTAACACACGGCCGGGCCGGCCGTGATGTGGATGGTGATGGCTCCGACATTCCATCAGTGATGCGAACTGCCGACTCGATCTTTTTCGGGCTGTGATGACTACTGCTTCAACGAGTCAGCCTCATGTCCTGCTGTGCGGTGATGTGTAGATACCGGTTTTGTCCGCGCAGCGCCTCGGAAGACTCGCCAGCCCTGCGGCACTGGACGAGTCATCATGGGCGTGCATTTAGAATAATATTTCATCACATTTAACGTAATATCCCATCACATTTAGCGTAATATCTCATCACATTTAGCGTAATATCTCATCACATTTCGGAATAAGTAAACAGCAACCTGAAACCTGCAAGAAGACATGACGACCCATGCGGTGCAAGAATCATGGGCAAAACAAACTGTATCGCATGCGCGTCAGTTCCATACACAAATGCGCCGTTGTTTAGTTAACTCTTTAACTTTAACACTTATTAACTCTAATACTTTTTGAGTAGCCCTGATACGACATGCTACCGTTTGCATAGGGCGCATCAATTTTCGTTGGTGACATCATTGCCTTTTTTGGCTGGACTAGTAAGCGGACGAAACATGCGCCCATATGGGGGACCGGGCTGGTTGGGCTCCGAGGTCAGCGAGACGCGCATTAGACAAAGCGTCGTCGCTTTCTGCGGCCTATGAAATTCACCGACTTCGTGGCACGGCATGGAGACCTGCGTTGAGCCGTCACAAACAGTAGAGGGGTTAGGACAAGCCGGCACTTCTTTCCAGAGTAAGTTGGCGTATGCCGCACGGAACCACCTAAAACTGTGCACATGACCTGTGCATGGAACGAAGCAAATACTGCGGACGCCAAACCGCGAAAAAGACGAGCAGATGTGGGGTCACCTATGCGGCCCGAACAATGAAGACGCGGTGGACAGCCGGCAGTTGATGCATGCAGGGAGGAGGACTCTGGTCGTGCAAGGCGGTGGGCAGCTGCAGGATGTAAGTGGCAGGCATGAGGGGAAAGGCGCGGTGCAGTGGGCAACGATCCTGTGTTGTAGGGACCACCAACTTTGTTCAGCAGAGTACGCGTGCGCATTTACCACGTGACGCGCTCACGTGACGCGCCAACTGAGTGGTCCAACTAAACACAACTTGGGACGAGTTCACCCTCTTTCCAAGGTCTCCTTACTTAAGGAGGGCGTGTTTCGCTATACTTGTGATTAAGTCGTTACAAACGGTATGACACACCGCTTCGTGCGTATCATGCCCCTCCCCCCCCCCTCAAAATACTACATCTCGTGATTTCAGTGCAAGAGCACCTGGGAGGAGGAAGCGGCCCAACGACCCCGGTCTTCCCCACAGATGCACAAGATGAGGCCGCATCGCGAAGTGCACTATCTCGGTTTAGATACGCCAGCCAATGTCAGTGCTCCGGGACAGTTCAGCGCGTGGGCAGGCCCCATAAATTCCCACAATGGGAATAGCAGTGGTGGTGTGCACCCGACACCAACGGCAGTCACCAAAACCAATAAGTAAGCCAGTAGCACCAGTAAGTCAGTCAACACCAGTCAGTGGCGACATCGATAACACCACTTCGCGACTTCACACACAGGGCTGACGCCTATAACGGTTACACCCACCCACCATCTTGCAGCTGACTTTCGGCCGTAAATCATCCGTTTATCGCATCAACATTCGAAGGAAAGATTGCATCCGCTGGTCGTGTCGACGTCCTCCCAAAAAGCGGGCCGAAAAAGTGGCGGCGCGGCGCTGGAGGGCCGGCGCTGTACGGCGGCCATATTGAGCCGGCGCAAGTCCGCCGATACCATCTGACTGATACCTGCCCTTCATCCGGGCCCGTGTCCGCCGGCATTATTAATTGATGGGGCTTCGGTGTGGACATTATAATTTCAAATTGGCTTTGGTGTTCGGATTCAGTACAGCCGTGTCGCAGGATCGACCGCCGCGGCGGGCCGGCCGCCCGGCCGCTGGACGCCGGAAGCCATGCCACTGCATGACAAGAACTGGGTCCGCTTCGGGGACGCGGCTGGTCTCGCGTTATGCAAGCGCAAGCTCTGGTGCTGTGGCGTCGTCTCGTGCTGGGCAGTCGAGGGCTTACGAAGCCAGAATGCATGCTGGTTTTGGCTGTATATATAACTTTCAAAAAATTTGTTTGACATATGTATTATATTTATGATATGTATATGTGTACACATATATATTTATAATTATATATAACCATAAGATTAGGACTCACCCAGCTTTACTGCAATCTACGCACAGGGTACCAAAATGAAGCAGTCTTTGAGTCCCATCTAAGTTGACAGGGATGCCGATATGCAAAGCTTTATACTTGTTAGCAATGTAATGCTGTCAAGAACAAGCGTGTAAAACGCGCTGCTCTGTGCTTCACATGTGTTTGCTTTTCCTCGCGCTTTCGACTCAACATGCCGAGCCCTGGGCAGTTTTTCTTTCATACATATGCAGTTCCTAGAAAAAACAGTAAGTTAGCTTAAAGGCCAGTGCTTTTAAAGGCTTTGAGAAGTACTGATTAAGTGTTTTGAGAAGTGCTGGAGTATTACGAACGTGGGCCTTGTTCTCTTTGTCCTAGAATATCGGTAGGTTATCACAGTTTTTCGACGTACGCTTGGACGTGTCACTAATGAGATGCGCTAACCACAGTACAGACGGTGCGCTACACAAATATTTTTTGGCCAACAACGTCAGTGTCGTTAAAATAGCACTTATATTGCGTGCCACTGATATTCGACGACACAGCAGCACTAACAGCACAAACTAGTGGCATGATTTTGCAAAATGAGTTGGGGGAGGATGAACAGTGAAAATGACAAACCTACCCCCGACATACACCAACAAACTAGCGTCTCCCCATACCTGGCTTTCTTTCCTCTTAAAACTGGTGGTGGGAGGGGGAGGGGCTGGAGCTTTTTCAACTGAATAGGAAACTACATTCCTGGTGTCAACGGTGAATATGTCTGTGAAACACTGTTCGACACCAACGCGACATTCTGGATCACGAAAGCTTACCTACAAATCAGAGGCGCATATAGAGGAGCGCATAGCTAGTGCAATCTGGTTTCCTGAAGCTTCTGATATGATTGTATTAAAACTACTAACATACCCTCCCGACTGTGACGCTTGGAAAGTCCAGCGTTGCTGTAAAGAGAGAATTGACGACTCGCCTTCGATCATGGGTTTACTCGAAGCCGTGCAGCTCCTGTCCACACCCGTGGTTCAAGTTGATGGTCAGTGCTGGTGCACTCAGCACCAGCCACCCCGATGTGTTCAGGCAGACTAGGGATTTGCCGTGCACGTGGTAATGGGCTGAAAGGAAAATTCGCGCGAAAGAACGAAAAAACTCGATTTAGAATGCTTAGTTAGCACTAGGTAGTAGAGACGCAACTTTGTGATAGAAATAACGTTTCGAGCTCTCATTCCTGCCCAAAATGTTTTTCAGGCCATTTATGACAGCAAATTATGGAAAATTATGTGAAAACGATAGGCCGGAGACGGTGATTTTAGTATGTTAATGCGGTCTCAGCTCCTGACCGGATATACGTCAATGTGATGTTACTATGCATTCAAGCAGAGCAGTGTGTGTTGTTCCATTTCATTTTCTCGCCAAATGGGTGCTGATAAAGCTCCTTTTTCAACTCTCGCATAAAACACGACTGTTCGCGGTACCCAACCCATAGGATTTGTCTTTAGTAAGCAGACCCAGTGCAATGCAGTTTGCGCTGCAGGTCAGTGAGTACAGCCTGTGATTTGTGACCATCGGGCCACACTAACCCGGCCGTAAATGAGCCGACGCAGAGGAAGGCAATGGTAGTTTGCCATGAGTAGTTGGAAGCACGGAACTATTACTTTGTGCCGGGACACGTCTTTTATAGCAAATTTAAATGGGAGAGGGGAACCCAATAATAAAATCGATTGGCACTATGCATTTCCCTACCCTACCCTAAAATTTCAATTTCTGCTTGAATCAGGTAACTTTATTGGTCATGATGATGAGGGTTTTAGGGCGTGCCGACTTCTGGGGTCATTTTGTGCCCATAGGTAACTTTGTTGTCATGTTCAGACGATGCATCTGCAAAGAAGTGCATTGGTTGCGACACATCACAGCTCTAGAAAGGGGCCGGAACAACTATGTTTGTGTGGGGGGCGGGGGATATCGGGTCGGTGAAGGAATATTTGGCTTAGTGCGGAAGATTTTCCCTCACACTTACCCTTTTAAAAAGGCTCTGTGCTTGGATATCAGCACAGTTGACGCAAGAGTTAATCTAAAAAGATGCGCACCACGCACAACCTTTGTTCTTGTCGCTATGTCATCGAAAGCCTCTGCTGATCCCCTCTGCTGTCCGCCTCAGACATGAGCCTCAGGCCCAGAAATTGATCTTGGAATCCCACCCTCAAGTCCTTGATCTTGGGTTTTTTGGAATCCGGTATCCGTTTTGAAGTTTTGTCAAAGGATCTTTTGGCATCCATAATTCCTTTGGAAACCGCCAAAAGATCTTTGGGATCCTAGATTAGTTTTGTGGCACCAAAGGATCTCTAGTGATTTTAAAACTGTGATCTTCCGTACTTTTGTTGAAGGATATTTTGGGATCCAGTACCCTTTAGAACTTCTTTCAAAGAATTACCCAGGGTGCTCTCTTATGTGAACTTTCTATGCTCTTAAACATTATGCAGGAAAACTATCTGCTTCCCACTCAAACATGAAATGCACTACATAGGTGGTCGACACAGAATCAACAGAACAATGTCATTGACAACATTTAGGGTATGATTTAACCCAACATCCATGATTTCAATTGATGCTGCACCACACATATGTACGCAAGGTTTCATAATAATGGTTGGAGCTTTACGTCTCACTGACTGTGAGGACTACTTCGAGATGTAATGGGAGGTTTTCGTCAAGATCCTAACCTCCGACCTGTTTAGCAATTACTATGCTTGAGCCCGGCCCACAAAACTCCGTCGCACCTCCATTTTGGGCCGGCCCCAGCCTCCGGCTTTTAAAAGCTACGTTGGGTTCAATATGTTACCTAATAGCTTATTTAAAAGGTCTGTTTAAGGACCGGCACCTGAGCGTCATTATAACCAACAAAGTCGGTAGCGTTAGGCGCAAGGACGCAGAGCACTCAATACTTAGTATCAACCGCAATTTACTGCCGTGCTGCAAACGATACTCCAGCATTTTAATGTCTATATAGCGCTGGATACAGCTGTTTGAAAGGACAGCGTCAAACATTTGAGCATGCCTTAATGTCGTCCCTGAAATCGCTTAAAAACACCTCAAGCGGAACGTTCTAAGTACCAAGACATAACTAGTAAGAGACTTAGCTCACAGAATTCGCTCCTGCCTCTACCGTCTACGCTATTTCAACTCACCCGCGCCAGCCTCGATGAGCTGCTGGCTAGAGCGCCCGCCTTCCGATTCATCCACGCGTGGCGGGTGGGTTCGAGTTGCTCTAGGCGTTTGCTAATTCCTCTGATTTAGATAGATTCCTCTGATTTAGGTAGTCTGCAGCCATTGACAGCGTTTGCGCTACAGTTCGGGTGCCGCCAGCGGGCGGGGCGGAACGTGTCAACCATTGTGGCACAGTAAGCTTTCGCCGCAAGGTTATGCCGTTTATCCGGAATTTCATGATCGGACTGAGGGGTCAGAGCTCACGCGAGACGCACTGCTTAGTGTGGACGCTGATCCCAGAAATTTGCCAAATAAAAAGGTTGAGACTAAAATGCCCCCCCCCCCAAGACCGGTTAAAAGAAGCGAGTCAAAGTCCTGAAACTGACGGGAAAGGCCACGTTGCATGAGCCCTCCCCCCCCCTTGGTTACGCCACTAAATCTGATCCCTGCATGAGATTTAAAGCTGGAAGCAAACGCTGCGGCTTCTACACAAATACATTGAACCATCCAGGGAAAAGTAAACTGAAAATTGATTGTCCTATTTGCTTGGCTGACTTTACTTGGGATGAAAGGTATACCATACCTCTCATACTAGCTGCTGTGCTTGCGGGCCTAAGACATGCGGGACCTGCCATGCCTTCAGTGTTATTTTGTGCCATGATCAGAGGAGAAGCTTTGTTCAAAGCGACGAAAAGGTTTTTGAAAATTGTAATCAAATACTCCGGCACAGTGTTCACAAGGGGCAGTTAAAGGTCGAAAACATTGAAACACTGAGGGTTGAGCTCTTCCAAATTAACCGAAAGCTCAAACCATAGTCACGACACTTGCTCACGGAGCACATATTTTTATGTTTGTTTTTGCATTATGTTTGCATTGTTTTTATTTTTATTTGCATTGTATTTGCAAACATGCATTGCATTTGCGTGTTTTTAGTTTATTTCAATGACTATGCAGAAGTACTTCTCAAACACATGTGACGCAAGCTTCTAATTTCGTTGGTCTCAAAATCCTAGCACGATTAACCCACAACCGGACAAAGAGCTTGCAGATTTGCGTTGGTGAAATGTGCCAGGCAACAAAGCAGTGGCTAAGACAACATAACATACAACATAACATAACATAACAACATAACGTAGGCTAAGACAAGCATCCTAGAATCGAATCCCCGTGTCCTGAATCTTGGTTCCTCAAGGACCCTGGATCCATTTTGAGACCGTGATGAAGAGTCATCAAAGGTCCGGGACTCACTTCTAAATTTCGCTGAAGGATCTTCCATGACCCTGGATCTTCTCAACAATTTTGTCGAAGGTACCTTATAAATCCACGGTCCTTCTCCGTTTTACGAAAGAATCATTTTGGTGCTGGGTCGTTGTAGAATCCAATCATACGTCCAACCGGCTTTCAGGTTTATGCTGTCGACTGGGGATCGAATAACGCCGTGTCATTAGCCCATTCATTAGGTCCCAAAGCGCGGTGTCTGCCATGCAGCTAGCATGACGGAGATGAGTCGACCACCTGGGCCTCAATACAAATCTCCGACACAAACCCCGCACACCTGACGCAACAGCTGCGCCAGTTTTGTCTTACCCGACCCCACTTTTGTCAAGCGTCCTGCTACAGATGTGATCGCCGGATCACGCAACTGGGGGTAGTGGAGCACGGGCGGCCTGTAGCGGAGCGAGCGGGACAGAGTGTGCGGGGAGGGGGTGAGAGAAGGAGAGAGAGAGAGAGGGAGAGAGAGAGAGGGAGAGAGAGAGAGAGAGAGAGAGGAGGAGAGAGAGAGAGAGAGAAGAGAGAGAGAAGAGAGAGAGAGAGAGAGAGAGACAGACAGACAGACAGAGGACGGAGAGAGAGGGGGGGAGAGAGAGAGAGAAACAGACAGAACAGACAGAGACGGAGATAGAGGAGGGTAGAAGCGAGAGAGAGAGGGAGAAGAGAGAGAGAGGTAGAGAGAAGAGAGAGAGAAGAGAGAAGAGAGAGAGAGAGAGAGAGAAGATAGGAGGGGAAGAAGCAAGCACGAACTTGCAGTTTACCTTGTGCGGCGTAATGAGCGAGGTGATAACGCGTGTCAATGTTACCACCATGTAGATTATACCGAGGTCTAGGCGAGTGGGCGAAAGTCTTTGAAAAAAAATACAACGGAATATCCGTCTCTCATTTGAGTTTAGTAAGCGAAGAGGTTTCCAGAATTAGAGTCGCACGTTTATGCACAAATAGAAAACAACTTTCAAGGTGGCTAGTGGTGATTCTGGCCAGTCTTCGTCATTTCGGCAGATCAAGTCAGCGAGTCAATGTTTGAAAGAGCTGTGCTTTCTTTTACTTCGGTTAAATATTCTCCAAAAATGGAAAACTTTAGGAGGATATCAGTCGCAGCCAGCTGGAAGTAGTTTGCTTGTGCAATTTGTATGGTTCGGTCTCTCTCAGCTCAGGCAGTAGTGCATTACATTCCAAATCGATTCGAAAAGGTGACCATGGCGCGGCCGTTGCTGGCGAACAGTAGGTTGTGGAGTCTAAATCACTTACTGAGTTGAAGACGGTGCAGTTGTAGCTTTACGTCTTTGCTCAACATAAATTCCTAAGGAATGGCGTGTCCTCTGCAAGCGCCTGAGTGCATGTGACTGCTCGCAAAATGTCGCACGGGCGTTTTCAAATACCACTATAACTACCTCAATTACCCTCTGGCAAACCACGCAGCGCTGGTCTCGTGTCACCGTGGCGCCGTGTCACCCAGATCCGGGCCTAGTTGCTAATTGTCTTAGGTCAGCTCCTTTGAGACTTACAAACATGATGTTTTCCATTTTGATCTTATCGAAGGTTAAATTTTGGCGGTATCGTAGGGCTCTTTAAAAGGTTGCCATGTCTGATTTTACATCTTGCACACAGTTGGTTTGAAAATAATACAGCATACCTCACAATAATGTGTTTATCAGTGCTTCAAACTGAGTTAAGATACGATCGGTCGTCGTAAAGGTAAAGAAGATTGTTCACCGCTCCTAGGGCTCCTAGGGTAAAGAAATATTTTCCCAGCGTGTGACTGAGAAATCGAGTGACAAAGGAGCGAGGCTTGTAAGGGACACCTGTGGAAAAGACTATCTAACGTCACACAAGGGGAACTTGGCAAATTTTGTGTCTTCCAACAAGACGCTGATTGATGGGCAACGAACTTAACATTTATAATCGCAACATTTAATTTTCAGCCAAATTCACGTGTCGATACGCCCTTTTCATGGCCAGTTGCCAGTTGAGCGTCTTTAGCGAGCTCAATAATCGAATTTCACTTTTGCAACATGGATTACTGTCCCTTATGGTCAGGTGCCTTGTCCTCTAACCAACTGAGCTGTAAGATTGGCGGGGATCGCCCGCGATGAGCCATGACCCATGGCAAAATCAGTGCACACTGGTTTTTCCTGCCTAAAGATGGTAGAATTTGCATATGTACTACATAGTCTTGTCCACGTTTGCATGCGTAGAAGTGTGAGTAAATAAACAGTGTGACACGCAAAAGTCTTCACACCAAATAAATGTGATCAAACGACTTGTGTGCAGAAAGAGATGCGATACGAAGTACTGCCATCGCAAGGAAATGGTATGCAAACAAATGCGTATGCAAAGAAATTTCATGCAAGTGACTGGGCATGCGATGAAACGTGACGCCACGAAAAAGCCTGTTAGGGCTTTTAAAAATACGAAGCTTACCATATAAAGTTTGCTTTTATAAAGATAATCTGGGCAAACGTTTGTGCTTTGTTAACGCGAGCAAGGGTGGCCGGTTGAATACGACGCGTTCGGGTCGGGAAGTCCTTGACTTATCATCATAAGATCTAAAAAGAAAGCTAGAGACACCAAATTGACACGGCAGGAAGACCTGTAAAATATCTTAAAATATGGGGCCTCTATTGTGTCAAATAACATTTTTGTTTGACACTAATGTTTAACATATAAAAATAGTTTGACATAAGACAATATTTATTCTCTATTGTGTCAAATATTTGGGGTTTATTGTGTCAAAATATGGGGTCTCTAGATCATGATGTTCAGATCAGATAAGGTCAAACAAGGTTAAACTTCAGATTGATGTCTTAAGTGCCCCGACATCTGCTCATGCAATGGCCTCGAGCTCAGATGCCTGTCCTATGCAAAAGTACACTGGTATTCACTTGAGGTCAGTGGTCTTCTTTTACTTTTAGATCATGGTTACCAAAAACCTACGAGATAGTTGGGATTCTGGACTTCGGGTAGCCGTTAAGAATAACGCTAACCGGTATGCTCCCGAAAACAAGAGGTCGATTTAGGTCATTCTAGGTCAATGTCTTCCTCTGATCTTTAACCAGCCAAAGAAAGATGTCTGTTGCCGTTCCTGTTATCCAAAAATTCGGAATTGATTTAGACCTTGGTTTGACCTTTATATCTGACCCAAGGTCAATGAAATCTGTCTGAATCCTAAGTAGATTGCGTTACTGCCTAAAAAGAGCTGATCTTAGTGATACATGATTTCGTCTAGCACTCCGTTGTCGCACCAGATTGAACGATTCCCTGAGAATCGCCTTCCCTGACAGCCATGACCTGATTTTGACCTGCCATTGGTCAGTAATCTAAAAAGGTACGTTTACTTTTATTCTACCAAATGATCCACTATTCAGCTGTTTAAAGCTATACAAAGGTTGGAACTTATTGTAGAAAAAAATATTCGGACGGGGAGAGCAAATTGGCCAACCACCCTTGCGCGTGTTAAAGACGAAGAACAGTGCATAACGTATATAAATCGTGTAAACGCCACACATAAAAGAAATGGATACTAAGTTAGTTTGGCGTGTAAAATCTTGTGCATGAAAACGTGTGTTGCGGGGAAATGTAGTACCAAGTCCTGGCCTGCAATTTTTTTTTGCTAGTGCACTTCGACTACCAGGTTGGTACTAAGGTGATGGATAAACACTTTCTTGGAACTCTCCAGACCATTTCATAGCATTCCGGTAACCTGGAGTACCTTGCCTCTCCAGTGAAAGTTTGATGCGTTCATTTCCGAATAAATGGCGTTTTCAGTTTTCTGACGAGGCCCTATTAAAACTGAAAGAAATAACGAAACGTCGGGACGTCGGAGCCGTGTCCAGCCGATTCTAGCCCGCTATCGACCTCTTAATGTATCAGATATTCGCGGTCCTTCAACCAACGGAGGAGATGATCCAACATGGTTTGGCTATATTCATGACGGACCCTGCTGTGGCGTAAAACCAGAATAGTTTTCACGAATGGTCAAGAGATTTCGTGTGTCGCACATGTCACAACACAACTCCAGTGCATTATATACTTAACAACTGAAACCGGCCAAAGCATTGAATCCAGGCCATTTAGTCAATGCTAATCGCGCAAATATCTCCACGGGAACATTTTCCTCTTCCTGACGGTATATTGCGGGCATCTTGTCTGGTAAATCATTTCACGTGCGGGTACTCGTGAGAGGGCCCAGTGAAAACGGGAGGTAGCAATTCGTGGCAAGTTCAATGGCGGACAGAATATGGTTCACCTTTGTGCGAGGTTTTGACCCGAGATAACCGGATGGTGGCACGCAGAAACAAAGTCACGGCCATATCCTCCCATGGCCTTAAACGCTCCAGGTCCCGAAAACAATGCAAGGTGGTGATCTGCCCCTTCCGAACCGGAATGCTTTTCGCCGCTAACACTGGTCTAACTCGCCCAGCCGACATAACATTTGTAATAGTACTGTAACACCGACCAGCCCAAGTCATCACCTTCCGACATAGACGGAGAGCATGACCCTGAGTACCGCCCGCCAGCTGTTTAAACAAGTGTTGTTTTGCAGCACGCGCAGAAGCAATTGCGATGCGGCAATGCAGGCTGCAGCTGGAGCACGAGATATTCATAAATGCCCTGTCAAGTTGAGATAACGGTGGCTTCCACATGGAAATTGTATTGGTCACCAGCCTGGGAGGAAGTCCAGTCAAAAATTTTGCATTGCATCTTCGGAAGAGGCGAAAAGATGCATCTTTTTCTGCAGCTCCATGAGCCAGCCCCGCTTGGCTGGGCCACCGAATAAAGTCAAAATAAGTGGAGACCTTTCACGTCTTCTCGATTTGACCCCCTTAGTGCGACGGTATTTCGTTTGTGGACTACATAGTCTTGTCATAGTCTACATGTTCTGGGCAAACATTTGTGCTTAGTCAACACGAGCACGGGTGGCCGGTTGAATGCCACGAGCTCGGGTCGGGTGGGGCCTTTGACTTCTCATCATGAGATCTAAAAAGAAAGCTGGAGACGCCAAATTGACACGGTAGGAAGACCTGTATGTACGTCAATACGGCACGTCCGCGTTCGAGCTGCGCGGAATGGAGGGGGGGGGGGGGGGGGCGAAAAGTAGACTTGTGCTTGATTCCATCCAGAATCAAAATCAACGCATCATTTGCATCAAACCACCGGCTACGCCGCTGATGTGAATAATCGAACGGCGTGCATGGAGCACACAGTTAGGCTTAAAACTTAAAGCATTGGAAATATGGTTTGGTTCAAACAGTTTGGAAATGCAGCCTGACCAAACTCAGCTTATTTAAACCATTGACATAAGACCTTGCCTAAAAAATGTGGCAGTCAGCTTAAATGTGGGTGGGAAGGGGGGGGGTGAACTAGAGCAAAAAAAAATGTCAAAACCTGGGTGAAATTATCGATTGCTGTTTATCTTGAGTATAACAAACAGACAACGGATTAATAAACATACAGACGAGGTAACAAGAATCTACACCAGGTCTCTTATAGCTCTCGCACAGCAGCGCCACCTTCTGCCAGATACTATTGTTGCTTACGTAGTGGCATCCCTTGTTTTACGACTCGCTTCGAGCTGCCTGACCGTTACAGCTGTGATGGGACCACAGAGCCAGAAGAGATTAGAAAGGATGTTAAATTTTTTGACCCGGGTTATCACTGATCTGAAAAACATGATCATGCATCAGAAGCTAAAACAAAACTAGGCTGGTTAGATATGAAAGCACTGAAAGCGTGTTAGGAAAGCATAGCTCTGTGCAAGTTGGCAAAGATCCAAATCACCAAGTACTCGGCCAACCTGTTCTGGAGGAATGGTAATATCCATAAACACAAAACACTAGGAAAAACGATAGGATGTGCTTGCCACCAGTGCGGTCTGGCAGTGGAGCGGAATCGCTTTCGTTCCAAGCTGGGAAGAGGTTGACACTCTCACAAGGTGTGGAAGATGCATCATTATCAGTGCTCAACGCTTTGGTGTTAAATTCGCTTGCTGTTGCCCCTGTCCCTAAAGTCCCTTGCTGTTGCTGTGTATTAGCGTGAGTTGTTCATGTTATTCACAGCTCACACAACGTGTGCTTGTATTTTGTTGTAAAACTACGTGATTCGGTTAAGGCAGTAATAGCCACAGAGGGTGACATGCATCCAGATGTCACACAATTCAATAAGCTGACATAACTTTACTGGTGTTGAAATGCATTGTTTAACAAAAGAAAACGGTGAATAATTTATTATCCGCCTGTTTTTGGCGGCAGTTGTTGCAAACTACCTCTGTATGTACTTTCCAGTGTCGGATACCATTTTACTTCACTTAAAGCTAATTTCACCCAGTCGTTATCCTTTATCTAATGAGGAGTATTGCAAGATCTGGGAAAACGCTAGAAATACCTTTCCTTGTGCTAATTTTGCTCATATTGCCTAATTTTCACTCACTTTAAGGCATGGGTGTAGTTTCCTAATCATTGGAGGGGGGGGGGGGGGCTCTATTCCATGCCCACCTTGAGTTTTAACCCTTTCAACTTTCAGAAGAAAATGAACCGATTCTGGAGAGAAGCACGTTTGCTGGTGTGCGTGGGAAAGTGGCATTTTTCTTTGAGGCGATTGAGGCAGCCAAAAATGTTTTTGCAGTATGAGGTAGCATGCGGGCCGAACAGGTCCCACATGAACTGTGGAAAGATTTTTCAATTAATTGAACCGGTGGCTGCTGGCTGAAATGAATGTCATATATTAGATGGGCGAGTGAATTAGGCGAATGAATTAGATGATTATCTATGCAGCAGACCTCTACGTATTTATGCGAGACGTATTTACCCCGCCCCCCCCCCCAAACGTATTTTGGGAGTTCAAATTCCAATAAACAGATTATACGTTTTGCTTGTATTGTTTCAATGCTTAAGCGCGTGGCGTTCCATTTGAACAGAAAGAGCAAAGGTGTTAAGATTTCAACGCTTAAATTGTAAGACCTGGCAGATTCCTTCTTTGTATGACATTGTTCAACTCTTTTTAGGACAAATAAAATTGGAACATTTTGCCACGCCCACTCCCTTCAAAATAAGAGCCGCATTTGAGAAAGATCATAAAGTGGGGTGGAGATTAACAAGTGGATAGTTTTGTTGTTTGTTCTTGTCATAAGGTGCCGAGAGCATCACAATTTATTACAGGAAAAGGCACAGTCCAACTGCGTACCGCCGCACATGACGGCCAGCGCACATCAATCGCGTTCATTTGCCGTTCACCCTTCTAACATTTTGTAATTTGTGGTGCGGTCATATCCAGCAATGTTGTGTCCTCGTTTAATGAGTCGGTAAAATCAGCTGATTGGACGCCGCCCTCGGTTATCGTGCTTGGTGATAACTCAGTGGCATGGTGCTTACTGGGACGGTGGATAGGCGCATTTTCTTTCCACAGGTTGACTGAACGGTTTCGCGTGTGTCGGTCAGAGCACTGGCCCCAAAGAGGAGAGGTCAGAGCACTGGCCCCAAAGAGGAGAGGTCAGAGCACTGGCCCTACAGGAGAGAGATCGGAGCACTGGCCCTACAGGAGAGAGGTCAGAGCACCCGCCTAAAGGGGAGAGGTCAGAGCACCGGCCCTAAAGGAGAGGGGTCGGAGCACTGGCCCTACAGGAGAGAGGTCAGAGCACCCGCCTAAAGAGAGAGGTCAGAGCGCCCGCCTTAAGGAGAGAGGTCAGAGCACCGGCCCTAAAGGAGAGAGGTCAGAGCACTGACCCGTAAGTAGTATGCGGCAGTGCAACTTTCGCCATGGCAGTGTTGTATTGCATGGCGTTACGGCCGATATCAAAGGTGGCAAAGGTGGCACAATTTCTGTTCTTCGGCATTGGTTGAAACTTAAGGGCTGGTTTTCTTGTAATCAATTTTCTGCTTATTCTGGTAAAATTCCAACTAGAAAGCTGGCAGTAGATATTTTACATCTCGACATATGGAGCATGTGGCCATCTACTTCGGATTTATTTGGCCGATGTTTTTGCCAGCTGCTCGCTCTTTCACGATGTAATATTTCTGCGGAGTCTTGACTTAAGCATGGACTTTATGGGAGGCAGGCAAGCGATAACGATGCTGGCATCGCGGCGCAGTATTCATGCCATAGCACTGCCGCTCAGCGAGCCTAAGCCGCAGCCGCACAATGGCAATTTCCCGCGCTGGGCAGTTGCTGGGGCGAAAATCAGCTCCGAGAATTTTAGTAGAGACCCACATGGCGGCCAGTGATTAGATGGCAAGTCATGGACCCCGACCTCGACCGATCCTTGACCGCCCAGGTCGCCTGCCATGAGCACGGTTTTGCCCGTGAAGCAGCGTGATATGGTTCTGGTAATTTTTCTTGTATTTTAAAAATCGTCAGGGTAGGCAAATTGGATTGGGATTGTTAGACTGAATGCATTGCAGTGAAATTACTCCTTGGGCAGGACTCTCTAGCATTCTGCGTTACCCATGTGTGCATTGTTTGGAAAATATGTCGAAATAAACTCCTGCTGCGGATATGTTACAAGCACCAACAGCAAATGACATATTCCATAGAGGGTAAACTTATCAAACTCCCATCTAGTGTTGTAAATCATTGTATGTATATATATATATATATATATATATATATATATATATATATATTGTTAGACGAGCTTAAAGAATGCAACACGTCATCTACATCACTCCTGCCTTGCGCATTTAAGACTGCCTGCTTGGAGTTTGCACAAGAGATACAACTTTTGGCACACCAACGCAGTGCATCTGACTCGATTTTCATAGCGGTCCTCGACTTCCAGTATAGGTATATCTCTATTTATGTCTTGAATCATGTGTTGAACAAGTTGTTAGGGCTGGAGGGCTTTTTATTATGTACTGTCAACTCAACCTTTGCAGATGTTGGAAGATTGTTGAATGTATACCAAATAACACTGATAACACATTTACTTGTCTTTCATAAGTTGTCAAAAAGGAAAGGAACACAAAACATGCATCTTTTCTAGATGTGACTGAAGTGATGCCGGACTAGAATGTCAGCACATCAAGCCGAGCTTCTGCGGGCTGGATTTCAACTTGGCCGGGCAGGGGTGGACTTTGGGCAGCAGTTGGCATGTGTGTTTGAGGATTATTTCGTAACACAGGGGGAAAATGTAGTTTGCTGTAGGACAATGTACAATGTACCATTAATTTTGTTCAGGATACCTTTCAACAACATTTCAAATTTGATCCTGGATCCTTGAGGTCCCAATATTCGGGTTTCAGTGACACAATCACAGGGCCCAATTCTGATCTCCACAGCGTAGCAAGAGCTTCTTGGCCTGGACATCAAGCGGCTCAAGTCAGATAAGTTTTTCCTTGTTGAGGATTTGGCTTGGTTGGTTCTTGTGAACCAGCAAATTTGTGACCCTTGTTGCGAAGGCACCCCTAAAGCTGTCAAAATTAATCAAAAGAGGAAATTAAACAGTTGGCAAACACCATGAATATAGTCATGATGTTTGTTTGTCCAAGCGGCATGCCAGGTCACGCTGTTTGTTTGTCCAAGCGTCATGCCAGGTCATGACCGTAGGGCCATGACCTGGCATCAGGGCCAAATTCCGAACGCTTTTGAGCTCTGGCTACCGATGGCCATTTTGTGGAACTTTTTGACTAATCATGTCTTAAGTCCTGACATCTTTCTGAACAACTCCATCCGTATCCAAAGTACACAAACGACCCTGAAAGGTCAGGCACTACATACGTACATAAATTCCATATCTAATCAAACCGAGCAAAAATGTTGGTATACATAAGCGTATGAGGTCAAGAAACACCAGAGAAGCAAATGTACCTTCAATCTTATTAGATTCTGTATTGGCCGAATAAATTTGCTTGCGTAGAGGTACCAACCTATCACTGGCAGCTCGATTCATCACGGTGATTGTAGAATCAGCTCCAGTTTGATTCTACACATGCGCAGCGCGCAATGATACCTTGGGACGAAAATAGCTGGCATGTATAATCCAACACCAGGTATTGTCATATCACGGTGTAATTAGCTGACAATGAGGTCATCTATATATTTGAACGCACATGCTAGACTTGCCAATTTGAATTGCCTTGCCCACACACCCTTTGCAAATAGATGGAACCGGGTGGAGTATGACGTAGCAAACAGCGCAAGTTTGTGTTATAAAATGTGTTATGCCGCCATTCAAAGCCACTTCTGTCATGTCATGCTAGCGACCAAGAAGCCAGAGACCTTATCTCTATAGGTTAATATGCTGCAGCTGTAAGGCCTGCTCATTAAAGCTGCGAAAACCCTACGGCGATTTTTATATGATTCCATTCCTAGTTACGACAGCGACGAATCAACATTCCAAGAATCCCCCCCCCCCCTTCCCTCTTGCGATAAATAGTTTGGACCGTGAGGCCATGCTTTTACTTTTTGCACGGGCAGCATATGGTTCTGAGCAAATGTTACGCTATTCCGCACCAGCGAGCGTCGTGCAGCAGTAGCGTGGGAACGCAGGGAGAACTGTACCAGTGTATGTATAAGTGTAAGTGCATCTTATGTATACCAGGAGGGGTAAGGGCCAAACTCCCTTTTTGGGGCAACTTCGCCAGCGGGCACTGTAGGCAGGCGCTCTCCCCCTCCCCCTCCCCGCCTTTTGCCAGCGAGGGAAACATATTCTTCCCCCCCCCCCTTGAAGGGGTCCCCATCAGCAGTGTGCCTGTCTAATGTTGGCTGGGAGGGGGAGGGCTCGACCGATGGTGCTGATCAAACCTGTCTCAAAATCAGATTTCTCGACGGATTTCGGATACTTGATGTTCGTTCCTAATGTCATGCATTTTTGTTTGAATTTCGGCGCTAAAATAGTATTTTGTGGCAGAACGACTTTTCATTTCAAGCCCATGTGAAGCCCCAGTTTTGTGAGAAGCTTAAAATTGGGTGCAATTAAAAGAAAACAGCTTAGTAGGACGGTCAGGTATTATCACCGGAAACAGGTCTATGCAAAATGGCGCAGTCTGACACATGCAGACTGCAAAAGAGTCTTTACATGACATATTTTCAGCTGAAAGGCTGCAGATAATATATCATGTGCGCTGCCAGTAGACATGAATTTATAGAAGCTAAATGAACTCATACCTCAACAGACACATTGAAAAGTGGAAGGGTAGTGTAAGTAAAGGCTGGCAACATGGCGTGTCACCAGGGAGGCTTTATGAAAAAAGAGCGCGTCCAGTGCTTAGCACAAGTTGAAAGCCACAAAGCAGGAGAGACCATGCGTTCGGGTGCTTCGGTATTATGAGTTTAGATTTCCATGAACCTAATGGGACTTCAGTTTTCCGGGCGGTGTTTGTTGAGCGACGTTACCAAGCAAGCATTGGCTATAATGAGAAAAGCTGACGTTTCGAAACAGTGTTCATGGTCAGATTTTTGGCAAAGAGCAGCTTAACACCGCGTCAGTATGTCTTATATTCCAGAACAACTACAAAAATATGCCGATGTCATTGCTCGATACCGTCTCGTGATGCAACCAGATGAAATGCTTCACTCCGCCGACCTGCAGCTCAAACCCAGCGTAATTCGGCGTACCCATGGCTACCAAGACAGCAGTCCAATAAAGCGGAGAGCGGCGCGTGCGTCTCCTGATCCACAGTCATGAGCTTGGTCGTGCTAAAATACCCCTTCTTCTCCGTAATCACGGATGCCCGTAACACCGAGTGACGCCTGGCGCTTGTGCAGCAAGCTGTCGATTTCACAACAGCAATGGGTGCACATATGCGGAGTAGCCCCAGGGCATGGTCGCCCCCCCCCCTCCCCTGTCAAATGCATTGCATACATGCGTATATTCGCGACAAAACGTTGGCGGTCAAAAAGTCCAGGTAGACGCGTAAAAAAGAAAGGCAACATGCGACACTGTTTTATGACGCGCAAGAAATTGCACGCCTGTGACCCGCTTAAGTCGTGTTTCCGCCAGCATTTTTAGGCTGTGCCTCTCCCCATTGTCAAATCCTGCGTGTACCCCCGTTTAAAATTGCGCACTGTTTGCGATCAGGTCGTAGAAAGGTGAAACAAGTATATTGTGCATAAACAGGACAGTGATGGTAGCTTTATTTCTGTTAAAATATCCAAAAGAATGAAAAGATCCATTGAAATTTTGGTTGCATGGCTTTAATGAAGCGGCTGTTAGTAGCAAATTCAAACTGTCTGCTGATCCTACTAGATGTTTCATTATTTTTTGCGAGCTGCAGTTTTTACAGGATATCAACATTTAGGGGATAAAACAAGGAGCCATTGCTAGCCATTGCTGCGATACACTGTGCATCCAACTAAGAATTGAAATACGCGAAAATACATGTGCATGAAAAGAAGTTAAAGTAAACAGGCATTACGCATCACAAACCACTCATGAATGCCAAAAATTTCAAGTAAACAGGCACCAC
>NW_023596818.1:36186343-36191343 GCF_011947565.3 Pollicipes pollicipes
CTATAGTCACGACCTTAAACAATGTTAAGGAAAGTAAGGTAATGTGTGGTATTTCATCTCGCCCTCAATTTTGTACATTCTGGTGCAAAATATCGAGAGCCTAAGCCGACATTACTGCGGCGAAATCAGCACGAGGGGGGGGGGCGGAACCCTCACAAAAGAATGCAAATGAACACCTCTGCCCTTACCCAATGTTCATGCAGTGTCAGGTGCTTTATAATTTGTCATAAAAAATTCAACGCAAGTTACTCCAACGCAAAAGGAGATTAGGGAGAGTTGCGTCAGCTTTTCTCTGAGCTCCCTCCTGCCAGAACTACTGAGGAAAGCATTCATATTCCTATATCTGCAGCAGCTATAACCTGTCGCTTGATCTTTGATGGTTAAGTTTTGGAGTGCACGTGTTCATGTTCTGTTACCTGTCTTCTTTTTAGTAATTTTATCACATAGCGGAGGAAGTTGTGCTTATGTGTTGTTTGTTTTTTTTTTGGTAGAGTAAGTTGCATCACAAGCAAGCTGAATGCCTCGCGATGCGCAAACCAAATGCGTTTGTTTGTGCTATTTCGTAGCTCGTCGTGTGAAGGTATACTCGTCGTCATACTCGTTGTATGACGGTATGGCAGTCTTTTGCCATTTTATCAGTCAGTGTTTGTTTTACGATTACTGCTACCTCGGTTTCTGCTGCTTAAATGAAAATTATGGATCTATATAGGTACTGTAAATGTTGACCTGCTTTCTGGATGCCAATGAGTCATAGCAAACATGATAACATATCGTCAGAATATAATATCAGTGATACAACATGCCCCGTGAAAAGTTGATACAATATGTACCAAGTTCGCATCACCCTGAAATTCTCGGCTAGCAGATGCCAAGTGTTTTCAGTGTGTACGACAGGCGTGCTTGCCTTCCACCCACTATTACATTCAAATTTGTCTGTTTATGCCACAAACCCTTACACATACATTTACACCGATCGCTATAGTTATCAACGATGTGCAAATAAGGCATTTTTCTCGTTCCCACCGAGACACGTGCACGCATGCGGCCGGAAGTGCACCGAAAAGAAGAGTGAGCTATTGTGCACGAGCTGATTGACTCGAAGGCTGCCATTTGCCGCATAGGTCTGGTCTAAACTGTACTGGTGCTGCTTCGTACATGATACAACTCCTCTGCTCTCCTCTATGATATCACATCAATGCTTTCACGAGATGTGCTAACATGATGTTGTATATGAACAATGTTGGCAGAAGAAAACGTTGCGTGTGTACCTACCATCCTATAACAATCAAGTACGATGGCACTGCTGTAGAAAAATACCGTCACTGATCGATGGCGGCAATTTTTCCTTTACTTGATTTTACTATGTGTGGGATCCATGAGCAAAGAAAATCAGAATACCAGCAAGATATTTCCGTAGATTAAAGACATTTTCAGTCAGTGAAGGTACTTCGTGGTAACAACACTAGCCCGTGCGATGTTCAAGTTTTTTTCGGAATGCGCCGTCAAGCATGATTTGCCCCACGCTCAGCATGCCCATGCATATAATTGTCAGCTCGTCACGGATGCTGCTGACACCCGAGCTACAGAAGGCACGTCCCGCCCTCCCGTGACGTCAGCCGACCGATCAAACCGTCCGTCGGCACCGGCGGCCGCTCTGCCTGAGGCCCGGCCGGCGGGGCAGAGGACGCCTCCGGGTGCACCGGCTACAGAAAAACAGGCGCCGCGCCGCGCCTCACCCCTTCACCAATCTGGTGACTATTGATTGGCGCGCGGCCGCCACCTCGGCCGGCGGCGCGCGCGCGCGCCGCCCGCTTTTTCAGCGGCGGCCGCTCCTGCGCAGACACGTCATTAGACTCCCAGATACCGGGCATATCAAACGAGACGACGCTGCTTAACTAGCTAAAAAATCAATACTTAAATCTGCCGCCGGCCGGCGGCGGCGGCAGCGTCGGCGGCCGCGGCGGCAGCGTCGGCGTCGGCGGCTGCGCCGCGAGCCAGCGCGTCGGTACCGACGGGCGGCGGGGAGGGGAGGGGCGCCGACGCACCGCCGTAATTACCGTTAGATCGGTATTCAATCAGCAACAGGTCGTTAGGCGGCCTGTGTGCCCCTGCGACCCGCCAGCGGCGCCTGGAGGCGCTGCCGCGCGGCCGTCTTCTTGCGCGTGCGGCGCGCGTGCGGCGGAGCGCGTCGCGCCGTCGCCCGGCACGGCTCGGCCGGGGCCGCCGGCAGGGCGCGGAACAGGTGAATGACGGATGCCGCCGCGGCCCGGCCGGCGGCGATGCAGCGCTCCGCGCTCTCACAAAATGGCCGCCGAGCGCAGACGGTAATGTGGCGGTGTTTTAGCAGGCGTGGTGATGATTTTTAAAGGCCTCAGTGGCAGTCAGGCTATTTACGAGAGGAGCAAAAAGCGACATTCCGATAAATATGGATTGATCGCCGATCCCTATCGTGATCATCCCGCCAGTTGTTGCGTTACACCAGCGCAAAAGTGGTGCTTAAGCTGGAAATATTTTGAGCCGCCTGTCCGGCTAAGCCATTGACGAATTACTGCAATTGGCTCACACCGCCGCAAAAATAACTGCAAAACCGCGCGCGCGCGCCGCTGGAGGCGCCATTGTTCTGCCGGGCGCGTCACGCCGAGACAGATCCGCATCAGGCGCACGTGCAGGCACGTCGCCGCACGTCGTCACACGCGCGCCGCTTACGACAGTCGGTGTGCACGGGCGGACACGCCGCGCAGCACCACGTACGCGCGGGACGTGCACGTGCGCATACGACAGTAAACACGGCGTACGTTCAGGGAAGTTCACACGTGCATACGTTGGTAAGGGTTACGCACGTGCAGAGACGTGCATGTTGACCTATGCGCGCAAGTGTACGGAAATGAACAAGTTTCCGTGCCGGTAGAGGCTACACAACGTGCAGGGTATCCACATCCGGGCGCGGCTTTAAGAATTACGCACAGGCAGGGGCGTGCACGATCAGGGGCCGCACCAAGGGCTTATAGCTGGGGGCAACATTTCCTAGGGGCCTTCTCTTAGGGGGGGCCTCTTGGGCCGTGTCGTATTGTTGCATTATCGTGCCGTATTCAAGGGGAGGGGCAACGAGGGCATGTGTCCTCTTATCAAACGTTTACTTGCATGATATCCAAGGAATTAAATGTCGGCAATAAAAAATCCATAATTCTGGTTTTTCAGCCAAGGATCTCACTATGCTAAAACAGGACCTCCTCTTCCAGAACGGGCCTTCTGACGCCAAGGGGGTCTCCTACTTCGAAAAGGATGTTTCCTTTTCATGAGGGGCCTCCAAATCTAGCTGAGTTTCCTCGTTATCGCAAAAGAGGGCATCCTGATAAAAAAAACACGGCCATCTGATGCACGAAAGTGGCTACCGTCCTAGAAATGGGATCCTCCTGAATATAGAGGCTGCCTCCTTACCCAGACCAGGGGCTTCGTGGTTCGCAATGGGGGCCTCCCGAACCAGCAAATGGACTTCGTCGTCGCCACTGTAGGCTTCACGACACGCTCAGATTCTGTGGCTATATGGCGGCAAGGCACCTCATTGATACAACATTGGGCCTGATAATTTTGATCATGGGCTACCTTATTCAGAAAGGTGGCCTTTTGATCCAGATAACGTGCCTCGTCAAGCCAGAACTGGTTTTCCAGCCCGATGCTCGTCGCCTCCCTAGCTCCCTTCTCTCTAGTTCAGCCCCTTAGTAATCTACGTGCAGCTGCAATGCCTTTAATTTGGGAAAAGGGGGCTTCCCAACTTTTTTGGAGGAAGCAAAAATAGACCCATGCCTCTCTTGTACATCCTTGCGTAAATGCCCCTCTATCTCGGTCGGTACTTGCCATGCCCACCGGCACGCACGTAGTCAAAATTTCCTTTAGAGAAGGGGCAAATGTCACATTTTGTCCAAATTCCTGCGAATTTAGACCACATTCCCGCGAAATCGCGCAGCATGTAGTGTAGACTTCTTAGCTCAGGGTTAAAAGCATGTCCTCGTTTCCACCCTGACTATCTCTCTGCCCACCGGTAAGAAATGCTCACAAATAAGAAGCGAGTATGCGCGTTTTTAAGTGCTAAAAGAACATACACTAAAAGGACGCACCCGTGCGGCGGCTAAAAGATGTTCACGCGAGCACAGGCGGACCGCACCGAACAGCTACGCAGTCCAAACACATATCTGCTGACGTGCGAACAGTAGTCACCATTGCCCGCGCTAAAACCATATTTTCTTTGCAGACGGAGTGAGGCGGAGGCATGCTACAATCAGTAACAGACAAGCATGTAATGACTGGCCGGTGGAACCGTAGGTTTTGTTGATTTTTTTTTTTGCTACAGTGTGGAGTTAAGTTTGTGATTTGGCTTCACAAGGAGAGACCACGGCGTGTGGGGAGCGCCGGAAGCACGTCCTGCACAGGGAGATGCACCAAGTCGGTTCAGGCGTGCCACGACATTCTGAGATCTCGATAGGCCGAGGTGATAACGAATGTTTTGATTCACGTTGAAAGTAACAGCGCCTCTTTCCACTAGTTTTGCCAGCAACCCGTGGGCATTTGAAAAATCGTTTCTAAATTTGCAGCCACGAAAAGTGGCTATGAAAAGATTATCCACCATGAAAATGTCTAAAACAACGCGGGGGTCTACTATGAGGAAGTCAAAAAGGTAACTCCTGAGAGCGTCTTTCAACCTCCGCCGATGCAAACTAAAGGTAATAGTGTGTTCGTGCAATGTGCCGCATCCTTATGCAACGTTCTGTACACCACGACACATGTTGTGGCACTATTCGCCTGATATCTCAACTGTACCCTACTTCTGTGTCGGCTTCCCATAGAGGTCCCAGCGACTACGCTCAATCTATGATTTGCGTGCACGGTTTGTCGAAAGTAAGATATTATACGAGTCAGTATGAGATGTTTTGTCCGCGCATGTGTCCCAGAGACATCTTCGACGGACGCAGCATAAGTCGAGCAAAATATCATTCCTTTTATTC
>NW_023596818.1:36193843-36309367 GCF_011947565.3 Pollicipes pollicipes
CTCTCCTTTTCGTCGTTGTTCTACGACACGAACATGACCACGAACTTGATCTACGCTATCCGATACAAGTATCAAGTTGTACAAGTTACAGTATTCGGAGCGTCTAACGGCCTCAGTAAACAGCCAGGCAGCTCGTCAACAGAAGCGGCTGCACTGGGTTTCGCGATCTTTTCTTTATCCACTGGCAGCGTTGGATGTCCCGTCATAGACGGTTGGTGCTGTTCGGGTGTGATATCCGCCCATCGTCGTTACTTTCCTGATTCAGAGAATAGGTGTCAATGCCATCGGAGATAAAGTTATACGAGATTTAGGAATGCTACTGGGGCGGTAGTCATGATAATGTTTTCCTGCAATAATGACTTGATGTCGATGATGCATGCACATTCCAGCTATTGAAACGGTCTACCTTCCAGATGAGCTTTGGCCGTCCAATGGCGGGCCGAGAAAAAGCGCAGCTCGCTGAAAGGAGTGCACGTTGGACCAGAAATGTATGATGCAAAAGCTGAGCATTGATGATTCCGGGATATGTGCTTCACTTTGCAATTTGCCGAGATACTTTTCTTTAACTACACCCTTCCCTGAAATTTCTCAAGTGTCTCATTTAGTCGGCTTTGTTGGAATGGGACTTGAAATTACTCGGCAGGCTCCATTACTGTCCATTGATGTTTGAGACCCTAGGCAATATCACCCGCTAATCAAAAACTGCGTGTCTCGATTGTAGCGAGTACAGCTGCGCTCTAGCCTCTGCGATCGCTAATCACCTGTCAAATGAGCACGCGGTTGAATGGCTGCCGGCCGCGTGTTTGTCCCCGACGAATCGCCTGAAACTGGTTACCCTCTGCCGGGCACTGGAGCGCCACACGGCCCCGAAGTATTGCTAAATAGATCAGCTTCAGCTGGCAGAAATGCGTGTAAGCCTGACCTTGTCACGGGTTCCACTGCGTAGACCGTGTAAAGACCAGAGCTTCAGGTGAAATGCATGTGTTTGTCCTTGTTGCGTCAGATTTTGTTGTGTTTCGAAAATTCAGGGTCTGGCGATAGCCTTCGAAACGTCATGCGTGAAGAGTATGTGACGTATGTGGAAAATACTTAAACTGGTCTGCACGACATACCTTAACTGGTAGCACATCTGTTGCCTACTGGTTGACATCACGGGTGAAACTGCTTGGGATATAAGCGCAATAACATACACAGGATGCACGTGACTTTTTATAAAATGCAATTGTGGATCCGATGTCAGCACCGTGATTTGAATCAGCAACTGTATGGCATTGTCAGGCATAAATACATGCACATGTCAAACCACTTACCAAATGACTTTCAAATGCTGTCAGCACAGTTAAAGAAGACAAAAAAACCAACGAAGTCCTAATGAAGTCCCGAAGTCCTAAGTACACCGTCTGATCAAATCTGATATTTGATCAGGCTGGGTTTTTGGTCTACGGATGGCGATTAGAATGCTATTATTTCTTAAACTTTTAAATTTGAATGGTCAGCGCTGCTCCCGCGGCAAAATTTTGCCGTGTTCTACGTTTGTGAAGCTTCTTATATCCATGCAGAACGGGATGGATATGGATCCGCGCGTTTACGTAATTACCTTTCAACTTTTTCTGGTCGTCAGACTGGTGCATCATCTTAGACTGGCAGAAAGCTTCCAACGTGTCAGGCGTGAGCACATACTGATGAGTCGCGGATTGCCAATTCCACAGGCCGCTGGAGTAGGACAACACTTGTGTGCAGTGGTCGAAAGCCAAAGAGTGCAACTGCCTGTGACCTTGCATATGGGTGACTGCAATATAATGCTCGCAGTTACATCAACACCTGGGCCTTCAAGACTGGTGGGAAAACTGGGGCGACTGGCAGTCTATTCTCTGGCGAAGTGCTGGGTTCAATGCTATCTATGGACCGCCTGAGCGTCACTTATCAGTATAAGCCTATACCGGCCTGCACAGGTACGGTAGTGTCCGGAAAGGCGACTGGGAAAAAACCGTTGTGTAACTCAGTTCATTCCACGCATCTCTATAGTCAATGTCGAGTAAAACTTCAATAAAATGTGGGACTGGTCCTGGCTTCCTCAGTCACCCCGCCCTCCCTCTTCCTCGCGCTTCCACGGCTTTGCGAACTTCAGGACATAAGCCTGGTGGCTGGAATTTTGGAGGAAGAATAATGCGCGTTGATTCAGTTAATTGGCATGCAGAATGTCCCAGCAAAACAAGACGAAATCTGGAAATCATTTGTATCCGGCTGGTTGTTTCCGTTGTTTGATGTATGTAATCAGCATAAGCTGGTTACCTCGGTCGTGAAGGCCAGTTGCCATACTTTAAGGAGAAACAGTAAATCAAACTGAACATTTCATCGCAACTCATATCTGTAATGTCTTATGACATACATTTCTGTTTTCTTTCCTTGCCAAATTTACTCCCCTTCCTGTTTTTCATCGTCTGGTTCGTCATTTCCGTTTTTAACGCGCATATTTCTCCTGCTCCATTGGCTCTTGCATTCGTGGCTTTATTTTCTTTTTTCTGTGAACCCAGAATCCCATTTCTCAACCCCTATATGCACCACCACCCTTGTCTTTCCTCACTGCTCCCTGCCCTCTCCTCACACGAGGACTGCGTTGGTTCTCCCCAGGAGCTCCGCGGGCCTGTAGCGGCGGGCCTTTGTCACATCTCAGCCGGCCGGCCGCCACCGTCGCCGCCGCCGCCGTCGCCAGCCGGGTTAAGAGAGGAGATTTTTACGTGCTCCCGAGCCCCGCCGCTCTCGTATTGATTATTCATTAAGGCATAGCCTGATTGAGCTGCGAATAGGGAAAACTCAGACGTTTTAAAAATCTAATGATGCAGGCGACAGCCCTTCGGAGCCCGGGGATTTAACATGCTAAACGAGATGGGGGAGGCTGGAGAGGGCGGGGCCAGCGTCGCCGACGACGAACGACGAGCCGTCAGGGCGCTGATCGACGCGTCGGCGCCCTGACGGCGCCCTGCGCGAGACGCACTCGCAGCGTGCGGAGCGTGGGTGCTCGTCGGCGGCTAAATCTGTAACTGAGCATGTGAGCGAGCACCTGGATACGCCGGGCGTGGGTGTGCGATGAAATGGCCGATAATGTAGATGTTCCGAATGAGCGAGTGTTGCAATGGCAACACATGTATCATGAGGGAAATGCAGAGATGAAGAGCAACAACATCGCTGGCTACAATGCCTGCCAATGAGATTCCGAGCTGACCTCATGAAACAATAGACACACTAGTGCTGCGCTGATGACCAAAACTAGCACAGAAGATCGCCCCGGAGGTCCTTGAGAGCGCCTGTGGCCGTGCACATGCGTGCACATGTCTGCCTCACACGGTCTCAAAGCTTTTTTGCGACAGTCGCAAATCCTGTTCTGGTCAGGAGGGAAGGGAAGCGAGAGACGCTCGTGGAGACAGACATCTGCATGAGGCGGCGCCCCCTGGGAGACCGCCTGCTGCTGGCCCGCCGGGGTGACTGACTGTTGCTACAGTTTGTAAGCACCGCTTGCGGCGAGTTGGCGGCGAATGACGCTGTGCGCGTACAGAAATATGTGGTCGGTAATGCGTATATTGCATGAGCCGTGGAGTATGCGTATTATCTATTGACAAGTAACGGCTTTCAACTCGGACTGAAAGCTTTCCAAGGACACTTCGAAGCGTCAGAGCTAGGGTTAGAGAAAATTGAGGGAGCGTCTTTCTCCATGAATCAAAGTTTACCGAATGCCTTGCAAACCATCCCGGCGTTTGCGTCACACAGAGCCATACCATAGGCAAACGGAACAGAACAGAACCATAGTCAAACTCGAATGTTCAGCGAGCGCGCTGTCTCGATCCTTCCGTGACCAGGCGCAACAGAAGCACATTTCTAGAGCCTGTCCTGGCCATGATGCTCGGTTCGCGCCATGTCGCGCCAGGTTCGCGCCATTATCGCGCGTACGTCGGCGCTATTGAGCGTTGCTGTCGCGCCTAACACTCCGAGTCTCAGCTGATATGTCGGCTCGTGCTCAAACCGACAGGTTTCTGCGGAAATCTGAGAGCGTTCCGAGTGCGGCATCCCCTGAATGTCTGTCCATCGATCTGTGTCTGCAGACTGGCTGAACCGACCGTACTGGCGAACCGCACTGGTCGCACCGAGTCCGACCACACCGAACAATACTCTCCTGACGACGAGTCCGTACGCCGCCGCCAGATGACACCCCTCTCGTGCAGCCCGCTCAGCGGAGCGCCGCCCTAGCTCGCTCCCTTCCCTGTCCTCTGGCGCGCGCCGCTCCAAGTTCGGCCATAGCTCCTCCGGCGGCGGCGCGCCAGCCCGACGCCACCCGCCAAGATGTCTCCGGCGTTGGAAATATTCATCACAAGCTCTAAGTGACTCTTGAATTCTTAGAAGGCAAGCCAATTTTTACCCCCTCCGCTGTTATCTGGCCGAATTGGCATCGATCATAGGCGGCGGCGTCGGGCCGTGTGCCGTTTTACAGTTGGTCTGCTATGAAAATCTTAATAAAACCCGTCTGTTGATAGCTGGCCTCTGCCGAGCAGCGAGACGAGCCCGGCTGCTAATATAATACAGAGGCGGCGTCAGGAATCGGGGTCGGCGGGCGCCGCGCAACGCTCGTTCCGCAGCGTCCGGAACAGCGGCGGTGGTACTGAGGAGGAGCTGGGGCACGGCCATAACCAGCGAGAGTACTAGGAGAGGGGGTCTGGCCGCTGGTGACGCCTCTGCATGACAGCGTCGGATTATCCGCGGTCCCCTGGTCCGGCATGGGATTGCAGAACCCTGTTCTAGCTCTGCCTGCTCCCTCTCTCTCTCTCTCTCTCTCTCTCTCTCTCTCTCTCTCTCTCTCTCTCTCTCTCTCTCTCTCTCTCTCTCTCTCTCTCTCTCTCTCTCTCTCTCTCTCTCTCTCTCTCTCTCTCTCTCTCTCTTCTTCTCTCTCTCACCCTCTCTCCTTCTCTCTCCCTTTCTCTCTCCCTCTCACTCTCTCTCTTTCTCTCTCTCCCTCTCTCTCTCTCACTCTCTCTAACTCTCTCTCTCTCTTACTCTCTCTCTCACTCTCTATCTTTCTCTCTCTTTCTCTCTCTCTCTCTCTCTCTCTCTCTCTCTCTCTCTCTCTCTCTCTCTCTCTTTCTCTCTCTCTCTCTCTCTCTCTCTCTCTCTCTCTCTCTCTCTCTCTCGTTCTCTCTCTTGCTCTCTCTCTTCCGCTCTTCCACTTATTCCTTCTCCGCTCTCTCTCCGTCGCCCACTCTCTCGCGCTCCTCAGACTGTCAACTCCAGCTGCGAGGCAACAGCGCAGGCTCGTCTCTGTAATCATTAGGCGAACCCCGAGCTTTCCGCGCCGATGTTTGGTGGCCGGGTGCGGCCGGCCGGCGTGTCCGCGCCTGCTCGGTGCCGGTGTCGGGTGGGGCGGCCTCGGCGGCGCTGACGCCTCCCGGACACCCGTGGCGCCCCTCGGCCGGCCGCCCCGCGGCATTGTTCCGGCCGTGGGAGCGACGCCGTGCTCCGGGCGTGGCGAGGACGGAGGCCCGCCGGCCGCGGCCGGCAGACGTGCTCGGGGTAGCCCGGTTCGTCTGTCTCGTGGCGCCCTTTGTTTCATGCATGTCTGCACAGACGATGAGGTGGTGTGAGCGTAAAACGTATGTTTCTGTATCCCTGTGGAATGCACATGCACGTATCGTGTGAGGAAACGGTACCGCTGCCCTCCCCCTCCCCCGACTACCTCCTCCATGTTGAGCAAGAATGCAGATTTCGCCTAAAGACAGCTACAAGATCCAGCACTACCTCAGAATGCTGGTATTGCGCCTAGACCCTCCACCGATTCACTGCCATTCTTGTACGTGCAAGGGACGACAGTAAACCAGCGGCGCGTCTCGCGAATTAGGTCACTGTAAAGCTTGTCCACGCTCCAATCGCCAACTACGCCTTCAAACTTTGTGAGTGTTCGTTACAGAACCATAAGTGAAACTGACTCGAAGGTGCGTCATGGCATCACCTAACTGAAAAAGGGACAGCCGGGGGCACCTGCGAGCCGCAACGGGGCCTCAAACAACTCATTAGCCACACGATAGGCTTTCGGTGGACAGTGACTACCGCCTGAACGGTTAATGACAATGTCATGGCTGAACGCTCAGGCGATTCTCACGTTTTTCAGATGACGTGTTTACGGGTCGTTTTACGCGCTGCTCACGAGCAGGGCTGCAGGCGCTCGCGCTCCAGGCCGGGTTCTGAGGAACGGGGAGCAGAACAGGACTTCTCTGCGACACGGGAGATATCGCAATATCGCATTTCATGTCAGCCGTGCGGTTTTTGCTGTTGATGCATAACGCCGTTGTCATTTCAACGATTTCGGCAAGGCACGCGGGCCATGTGGTGCCGGTGCCTGCCTGCTTTAACCATCCGCTCTCGCTCGCGGGCCTACCGCCTTAACAACCGTCTCTGAGCCGCAGCTAGCATGGGAGGCCCGCAGACCGGAGACGGGGCCGCGCGGGTGTTTGGACACGGGCTGAGAGACGAGGAGACTCGAGGCCGTGTGCTGGGTGTGCCACCGACAGGGTGAAGTCCCGGCCACGGGGACGGGCACGGATGCACGGCAGCGGGCGAACAGGACTACGGGTCGTATGACAACGGCAAAAAAAGAAATATACCGCTATTCTCTGGAGCGTTTGTGCAAAGTAGCATACGGCTGCCATGTTGCAACAGTCTCTAGTATCGTAGCATCATAATCATGGCCGGTATCTGCGGGTGACACGTCTACTCCCAAATTTCGTCTGGATCGACAGAGTGAGCCGCCCGAATCCTGCCTCCTTGCCTCTGTTTCCGGGAACGAGCCAGCCAGCTCACAGGAGAGGGACTGGAGGAGGGGGAGGGGGGAGGATCCGCCGGGTGTGGGCCCCACGCGCCCGACCGACGCGTCTGGGCGCCAAATTAGCATCATAATGCCCATCCTTTGGCGCGCGGGAAGAAGGGATGAATTTGTAAAGACGAAGACGCGGCGGAGGGACGCAGCTGTCGGAGGCGGCGGCGGCCGTCGGCGGCCGCTCCCATTCGTCCTGGGAGCTATAGCGAGCGCACCAATTAGCCGCCCGCGACTTTTTCCAGCCCACTATTTCTTCATTTAAATCCCCCGACATTGGAGCGCCCCATTCATTACGGACGGGAAATTGCAACTTTTCCTATTAAAACACTGGCGGAGAGGGGCCGCCTTTGTGGTGCGCTCGCCGGAAAGTTCGAAGAGCGCCCGTCATTAATTGTCAGTGCGATTGATTTTTGTGTCGGCCGTTGATCGGGTTTTGCTGGCTAACGATTGGATCGGTGAGCACCAGCTGGGACGCGGCCAGCGGACGACGATGTGGTTACACAACGGCTTGCCAGTGACCATAAGTCAGGTCGTCGGGTCAGGTCATCAGGTCCGGTCGTCAGGCCAGGTTGTCAGGCCAGGTTTTCAGGTCAGGTCGTCAGGCCAGGTCGTCAGGTCAGGTCGTTAGGTATGGTCGTCAGGTCTGGTCATCAGGCCAGGTCGTTAGGTCAGGTCGTCAGGTCAGGTCACGACCAGCCTGCCCAGTTCGGACCTGCCAGCAGCCTGGCGGTGGACAGTCAGACTGGCCCAGGGAAGGGGTTTGGCACTGGTCCGTTACGTTCTGGGCTAGTGCCATGCGTGGGAGGTGAGCGCTTCCGCAGATAGCGGTCCCCTGACCAGGACGGCCGGCTCTGGAGTGCCGACTGCGGCTTGAGTTCGGCGAGAGAACGGCGGTTACACGGCGGCTCTTCTCACCAAGCGCTGGGTGGCGTCCGCTCCGAACGACTCGCGTGAACACCGGGGAGTGGCCCTGCGGCGCCGTGTGTGCCCTGCCGCAGACGTCGGTCCTCTCGGAGCTCTGAGAGGACGGCCGTCAGTCCTCTCTGAGGCACCTGAGCGCTCCGGCCCGGACGGCTGGGGGCGAGGCGTGGGCGCCTGACACGGCCGCCACCGGGGCCCAGGCGTGTCGGCGCCGGCCGAGTGGCGCGCATGCCGCGCGCGGCTCGGGTGCCGCCGTACCTCCGACCCGACTAATTCGCCTGTCCTCGCCGTCTCACAGCGACAGCTGAGCCGAAATGAGTTCTTCGCACCACTATAAGCGGGCTGGGGCGCGCTGTCGCCGGGGCACCGGATGCCGCCGCCGCCGCCGCCAGATATTCCGCCGCGTCACGGCCTGGTCGCGGGCCGACCGCCGCCGGCGCCGCCGCCGACGCTCCTGATATTTCCCTTAAAAAGGGAGTCGTTATGGCCACGTCCGGTTGTTTCATCTCCGAAGCCATTATTTCGGCCGCGTATTTTTACTGGCAATAACGGCGTCAAAGTCCCCTAGCCCTAATAATAACTTATTGAAATGATTACGTTGGACGCGGGCAGAAATGGTCTCTGGGGAGTCCTCGCAATTCGAGGCGGCGGACCTTTTTCATACACAGATTCTCGGCAGCGATCCAGTCTCTGGCAGCGATGTCCGACGTCGTTAGGGGACATTTTAGGCCCCTCGGTGTACATGGCCAGATAGCGTCGCTGCTGTAGACCGTACCGCCCTTCCCGAGACTGTTTGTCAACTGCAGTTATTAAACAAAATCGAAGCAGAAGCGAGAGGAGCGGAATGGAGGGGAGGAATAAAGGGACGCCGGCGCCGAGGATTTTTTGTCGCGGAGGCTCTTGAACGCCCGTCTGGTCGGGTAAGCAAAAGGGCCATGTCTCCGAGACATGGGCCGAGAGTGTCCATGCCGCTCGCCGATTCTTGGAATGTGCACGGCTTTGCACAAGTAGTGGCCATTGCCGGTCCACACCCTTAACATCGCCCCTCCGATGAATGTCAGTTCGGACGGGTCAGCACTTACCGCTCGTCACTCGCTGCAAGCATTTCATAATTGAACCGAGTTGATTTAGTGTCGTATGATCTCACCCCGTGCAGGCGCCTCCACGAGCACAGGCAGCGACAGTCTGGACGCAGCAGGACGCGGAGGACGCGGCACCTGCAGACAGGAGGTACCCTGTCATGCATCATGTCTCGCTCTGCAAACAAATGCGAACGAATGGCCCAATGTATTTGGTGTTCCATGGCCCCACCATAGCGAGGCCCACGGTGTTTCTGCCGAAGGCTTAGGTCGGCTTCCATCGCTGTCTTGGTGGCCTGCAGTGGAAGGCAGCGTGTTTTCGTTCAGCAAGAAGCAACAGTGCACGGTAACAGCACGCAAAGTGCTTCGTATCAAGCATGGTCGTTAGGAAGAAGACGGCAGTAATATCAGTAACAGTCAGTGATGCTCGTTGACCCTTTGTTTTACAGGGCGCTGTTGCTCAGCAGGGGCCTTTCTCTTGTTGCTTGGCAAGGATCTCTGTGCTGTTGTTCTGCAGTAGTCTCCCTGTTGTTGCTCGGCAGGGGCCTCTCTGTTGCTGTTCGCCAGGGCCTCTCTGATTTTGCCCGGCAGGGGTCTCTCAGTTGTTGATGGACAGAGGCCTCTCTGATGTGGTTCGATAGGGGCCTCTCTGCTGTTGCTCGACAGGGGCATCTCTGGTGTTGTTCGACAGGGACTTCTTTGCTGTTGCTTGAAGGGGCCTCTCTGCTGTTGCCCAGTAAGGGTCTCTCCGCTGTTGCTCGACAGGGGCCTCTTTGTTGTTGTTTGGCAAGGGCCTCTCTGCTGTTACTCAGAAGGGGACCTCTTTGCTGTTGTTTGGTACGGGCCTCTCTGTTGTTGCTCGAAAAAGGCCTCTTTGCTGTTGTTCGGCAGGATTCATTGCTGCTCTAAAGCAGCCTCCTTTGCAGGATTTGACATTGCTTGTCGGGAGCCGCTGTTGTTTTCTTTGGGCCGACACTGGTCGTCAGAAGCAGCTGTCGCTCGCAAGAGGCTCTGACTGTCCGAGCGAAGCCATTGTTACTCGGTGAGAGCTGCCGTTGTGCTTGCAGTTGCGGTTGCCTGTTGCGGGCTTTTGTTGCGGGCTTCTTTGCCGCTGTTCTGCGAGAGCAGCCGCTATCTGTAGGAGAACGCGAGCGGGTCGGCGGGAGCCGGTGCTGTCTGGCGGGAGCCGCCGTTAGTCGAGGGCAGTTGCTGTCGTTCTTCACGGTCCGCCAGTGCCACAGGAGTCGCTGTTGCCCGGCCGGAGCCTTTGCTGCTCGGCCGCAGTCTGTGCTGTTCGGCCGGAGCCCGTGCTGCTCGGTAGGAGCCTGTGCTGTTCGGCCGTAGTCTGTGCTGTACGGTCGGAGCCGCTGCCCGGCGGGAGCCTGCGCTGTTCGTACGGAGTCTGTGCTGTTCGGCCGGAGCCGCTGCCCAGCTGGAGCCTGCGCTGTTCGTACGGAGCCTGTGCTGTGCGGCCGGAGCCTGTGCTGTACGGCCGGAGCCGCTGCCCTTAAGCGGGGCTCGCTGCTGTTGGCGGAGGCAGGTGGCGCTAGCTGGCGCGAACACGCCGTGCACACCTAAGCATGCACGCGCCACACCTGGAATACATTGAGTGCGCCGATTGAAACGGAGGCTCGGCCGGTCCCTGGCTCTGCAATCTGTGTCCGGTATCGATAGCAGTCAAAACGTGTCCCGGCCGTCGACATCAAGCAATGCCCTGACCCATAACACTTGTTTACGGTAACGGGACACCACGTGCGACGCGTCCATGTCGTGACAACGGAGGCCACCTCCGGGTAGAACCGGTCAAGATCGGAGGGGCTGGACAGGACTGATGTGTTTGGCTTTCCCGCACATTTGCATCAAAACTTGCACGTGTTCACAGGAAAAATGTCTATCGGAATATGAAATGTCCTTCTTCGCGACTTCTTGACGATAAACATCTACATCTAAGACATGCTGCATTGTTCCGACTTCATTTAGCACTACTTTAAGTTTCCATTAAAGGCCCCACTGTTCCTATGAGACCTCATTCAACGGTCCCTTCTCCCTCTGCATGTCATAAACCGCTGTGAGCCATGGGTGCAACGCGCCATCTACGCACTGGCTTTGTATACATCACCGTACGCGGGACCGAAACCTATTCCCTAAGATGCCGCAGGGCGAAGACAAAAGCTGCACGCATATTGCGGAGCATCTGGGACCGGTGCGGACTCGGCCCTGCACGCAGCCCGGTTGATGCCCCCTCCCCCCCCCCCCCCCCTCCCCCCGTATGTCTGTGACCCCCAACAGGCCTCGTGCCTCGAAGGACTACGCCAGCTTTCAGCCAGTTCAGACCCCAGCTGGTGCTTGCGTCCTTCGCTTTACGATCAATGTTCTTCTCGCACACATTGCGCTAAGCGTTGTCCAGCGCGACCTCTCGACGACCGCCGCCTCATGCCTAGCCATTGAAGCCCCGCCGTCCACTTCCGAGCGTCCCCACCACGGTGACCTCGGCCGGCCGGTGATCACGGGACGGCTGACCTCGGCCGGCCTGTGATCACGTGACAGCTGACCCGGCCGAGCGGTCGGAACGAGACGCCGTCCGCCGAAGCTGGCACGGCGGCGGGCGATGGCGCTTGCCCGCCCCGCTCGCAGGGATTTCACTGGCGGCCGGTTTTTGCCGCCGCCGCGAGAAAAAGCGCGCGAGGGCATGACCGCACGCGGCGGAAGTGGCGACCGCGCCGGGCGCGCCGCCGCCGGCACGTCGCACCGCGCCGCCATATTACGCCCGATAATGACGCGTAATTATTCTGATTAGCGGAGTATGTGATATCGCACGGCGCGGCGGCTGCCGCTGGAAATAGAGGCGGTCGCTAACGAGGCGCGCGCCACCCGAGCGGGTGATAACGAGACGAGTTACAGCGCGCGGACGAGGATAGGAGATTGTAACGAGGTCGGCCGGCGCCCGTGTCGCAGACGGCCGGTTTGGCCGTCCGGGCGGTCAGTCGGGCATGGGAGGGGGCAGGAGCTGGGCTGCCCTCTGACCGAAGTCAGCGTTGGTGGCGGGAGGTCATCAGCAGCAGATGGTTGTGATCGGGGAGAAGCGGCGCAGATTGCTTGGCTGCCGCGGGCTGAGCGGATTCAGCGGGGTGGTGTAACTCACAGCACGATGGGAAAACGATCGGGGACGTGTTCGACCCTTTGAGCGTCAGCGGAGACCATGATCTGGTGGCAATGGTATTACCATTTTTTGCCGTTGTTAAAAAAACGCTGGAAACATCAACACCCTGAAATGAAAGGAATCGGTTCTGTGAACCATACGCCACATGATGCAACTTCCATCGAACGTTCATCAACAAAGCATTAAATTTCGCCATTGCTTCCGGCCAGCAGCCATGCCAAACGCAGCGTCGTATCTGTGGGTGAAGGAGCCCTTGTGCTTCGTCTCTGGTGGTTTACTTAATACAGAACAAAAACAAATGCACCGAACAGAACATATTCAAGACCAATTGCATTCAACCTCAGTCAAGCAACGGCATTATTTATACTTGAATATGGGTGTCACTGCGCAGCTCGTTTCGTGGGCCACAATTTGGCTATCTCGGTTCATATCCCCCCCCCCCCCCCTCAAAGCTGATACATTGCTGGCAAAGCATGCCACCTTACAGAAAACAAAGCAGGTAGGCTAAGCCACAGGATTCGTGACACCTGCTATATCGTTAGCATCTCCAAATAGCGTTAAATCCGTCTTGCCTCCTACTTTTACGAAGCGGACCCATTAAGCACCTCGAGATCTAAACGCAATGCTGGCTAAGTGAGCAGCCTTTTCTGTTATGTTATGTATTTAAATAAATAAACTGAAGTCAGCTCAAAACCTGGAGTAAACCCAAAACTATGTTACAATGATTTGATTACCTCAAATACACAATAAACGGGTATTTATAGGACACCTCCAATATACAGCGAGCAAACAAGCGGGTGGTCGGGGCGGTGTGGTTAGCAGTTGAATGACGGTCGAACTATGCCTGCCGGGCTCCGGCATGAGAGGCATGCCGGAGCGCCCATATGGTGTAGGAATGGCATTGCTTCGAGTATGCTATCAGCTGCCGACATGGATAGCGTACGTGCCTCATGGTTGACGACGCAAGCAAGAATACGCGAGCGACATGAAAAATGCATTTGAGCAACTCACCTTTAAGTTGATGCACGAACGCTGTCGTGCATGGTGATGTATTAGGCGTCTCAGGAACGCGCTATGTCAGCTTCGTTGCGCCTTCCTCAATAACCTATCATGACGTGCCTACAAAACCCTCATTAACCCCATGTGACGTGTTCTGAGCACACCGCGGCCATGAAGCACAGCCTCGCGGCGGTCGCCGAGCCAGCCCGCACCGCGTGCTCACACCACGAATGCACGTGCACCCGCGCGCACGGCCGCCTCCTGCGATTGTTCTTGCACGCGGTGGGAGTGGTCGTCACTGCGCCAGAGGTGTGAACGCCCTGCACTGGCGCCGGCTGCCCTGCCGTGCGTCCGGTGTGTCCCACTCCCCCCCCCCCCTCCCCCTCTCCACTCCCCTCCCCCAACTACACGACCGCAACTTCAAACATTTTTGAGAGGGCAGGCGTACACCCCGTTTTCAATGCGTTTGAAATGTAGTGTGGAAGCTATAGAATTCCTGGTAAATGATTTGCGTAAACTATGTTTCGACTATTTTTCCTAGGCCGCTTTGCTGTTTCCACGAGCTCCACTTGTATTTGTTATATGCCAAGATAGGTGGTGTACGAGGGTGGATCTAGGAAAGAATTGAGTGGTCAAAGTCTCCCTCCAGATAGGTAGGAGTACATCAGTTTGGACTGTTTTTGCGGGATTTGAGCGCGACTGGACGTCACGTATGGAACTTGCCCACCTAAGCGCGCTTGAAACCCCTCCCAGGATCCGGTGGTGGATTCGTCCCGGTAGAATTACGCACGGGCTCACCAGGGACACATACGAAGGGGTCATCTCAGAACAGCGTCCAAACAGAATGATCTCTCGACACATCACCGAAAAAGCGCACCAGTGGTGTGAGAAAGCGCACCAGTGGTGCCTCTGACGGCATCAGTTACCACGGCATCCGCCACTCAAAATGGCCGCCAGAATTGTCCATGAGGCGTCCTTCCGAACGGTCTGGATAGCAGTGTGTCTGTTATTCGTAACGATCGCCAGTTGTGGGGCGGCCGGCGCCTTATCGGAGCCGATCATGCTCACGCCGTGGCTCGGCCGCTCAGACGGCTCCGCGCGCCCTCCGTGATGGCACGGTCCGACCCGGGGAAGGGAAAGACCGCTGCTCCGTCGCCATCCGGACACCGGCGGGGACCACGGGCTTCACTACACTGGCCAAACCATCATTCAGCTTTGAAACGATGCATTTCATTTGTGTGTCACGGCACAACGCGACAATGCCCTGGATGCACGTAGCAGCGCGCTGCTTCCTGCATTCAGGCAAGGAACTAGCCTCCTTAGAAAACATTCCACCTACTTAACATTTTGTATTTCCCATCGACCATCGCTGGCGTCGCTTCATAGTTGCTGATTTCGAACGAGCCACCGGCGAGGATTCCCACGACATAAATTCGGACAATACTGTGACACAGCGGCCCAGTTCCAAAGCATTCCTCTCGCAGCCTGTCCCGCCGGGCTGCCCCCGTCCTCTCGCAGCCTGCCCGCCGGGCTGCCCTCGTCCTCTCGCAGCCTGCCCAGCCGGGCTGCCCCGTCCCCTCGCAGCCTGCCCCGCCGGGCTGGCCCGTCATCTCGCAGCCTGCCCCGCCGGTCTGCCCCTCGTTCCCTCGCAGCCTGCCCCGCCGGGCTGCCCTCGTCCCTCTCGCAGCCTGCCCCGCCGGGCTGCCCCCGTCCCTCGGCAGCCTGCCCGCCGGGCTGCCCCGTCATCTCGCAGCCTGCCCCGCCGGTCCTGCCCTCGTTCCCTCGCCAGCCTGCCCCGCCCGGAGGCGGCCCTCCGTCCCTCTCGCAGCCTGCCCCGCCGGGCCTGGCCCCCGTCCCCTCGGCAGCCCTGCCCCGCCGGGCTGCCCCGTCATCTCGCCGCAGCCTGCCCCGCCGGTCTGCCCTCGGCCCCTCGCAGCCTGCCCCGCCGGTCTGCCCTCGGGCCCCGCAGCCCCTGCCCCGCCGGGCTTGCCTCCTCGTCCTCTCGCAGCCTGCCCCGCGGGGGTGGGGGCTGCCCCCCGTCCTCTCGCAGCCCTGCCCCGCCCGGGCTGCCCTCGCCGGCCGCTGAGGTCGGCCCCCGCTGGCCGTCGCCGGCGACCGCCGCTGCCCTGATGCGGTTCGTTGATGGACCCCTCGGCAGCGCCAGGCTGGGCAGCGCAGCGTCCGTTGCAGAGCGCCATTTGCAGCATGAGCTGTTGAGTGTTGGCACCAGGCCTGATTCGCGCCGACACGCTGTGATCGATCTGATAGGCGCAGCGTCGCAGTCCGAGCCGCGACGAGCTGGCAGAACGGAGACGAGCCGGCAGAACGGAGACGAGCCGCGACGAGCCAGGGCAAGATGAAACGAGCGAGCGACGAGCCTGGACGAGCCGGGACGAGCTGGGACGAGCCTGAATGAGCTTAGACAAGCCGCGATGAGCCGGGATGAGCTAGGAGAGCCACGGCAAGGTCAAAACGAGCCATCGACGAGCTGGGACGGGCCAGGGACGAGCGGGGACAGTCGAAGGACGGGCTCTGTCTGCCCCAGCCCAAACTCCCGAGGCGTGCACGCTCTCCGTCCGGCCCAGCCGGCCGGCAGCGGCCGGCCAGAGTCAGGCGGGTGGTTCGAAGCGGTTTAGCCCTCCCCCCCCCCTCCCCCCTGGCCCGCCCATCAAACTTGGATTGATGGGTTCCTGTGTCCTGTCTCAGCGCCGGTCCCAGGCCAGGCCGGCAGCCGTCGGGTTCGGTCACGAACGGCGCCCTCGAGTCGTCCCCCGTCATGCTGCCCTCCCACCCCCGCCCAGCTCACACTCGGGCCCGGGCTATGATGTCCGGGGCATCACTGAATCCGGATCAGGCCCGTAGCCAGGCGGGTGCACGGGGTGTCCCGCGCATCCCCCGAGATTTGCTAACCTTCGTTCCGTGCCCCCCCCCCCCCGCCCCAACCCACAATTAAAGAGTGTTCCACATTTGCAAGGGTTTTTGAACGGAAAAACCTATCCTGAAGATCATTCGGTGCAGCTCACATCCCTTTCCTTCTTAAGACCTGAGCCCCTCTTGTTTCAGAAGCTACACACCCCACAAAGATGATATACTATTTTGGGTAGACTATTTCAAAGGTCACCCAGGCATTCATAATGTCACAACAGTATCATTCAAATTATGTCATTCTTTTAGTCATGCAGCGATCAAGGCCAAGAAAAACATAATTGTCCAGTGGTTTGTATCTGGCGTTCGTGAGCACGATTTCCAGATATAATGGCCATCAATTGCCCTCTATCAAGGTTGTGCAAGGTACAATGACGCTATCAAACAATGACGTATGGAGGACCATGTTTACGAAACAGGAAATTGTGTTCTCTAGAGCAGTCTTTTCCACTTAAAAGTATAGCAAGATATAAGTAAGCTTATTTCATCACATATGAGCTTGCTTCAATATCTTCTAATGTCGAACATTTCCTTCGAGGCATGCTTTTTCACCAAGGAAAATTGTGATTCGCAAGGCCATATGACGTCATGACGACTGCTCCCGAGTAACCGACCTTCTTTTTGAAACTTCGCTCACTGCTGGTACTTTTCGACATCTTCACTTCAAATAATGGTGCTACCCAACGCAGTGAAAAAGTGAGCTCCGGAGAAAGAAGGTGAGGCAGTCTGGTATCCGCATTTATATTCATTCATATTTGCATGCGATTGGGGTCCCTACGACTTTGCTCAAAGCCATAGCACTAGTAGCGTTCGGCATGCTGATAATTTTTCAGCCACATTGCAAACTGTGACCTGTACAGCTCATGAACGTTCGAAGTGAATGAACCCGGGTGCCCTATGGCTTTGCCCAAACCCGGCACACTAGTAGCGTTTCGACATGCTGATGCGGTTGTGCGTCTTGTTTCTCGTCCTAATTAGACTGCGCCCTCCAGAGGTCATCGAAGTTCAAAATCATTGAGCCCGGCTCCTATAGTCTTGTTTAAACCTAAGCCAATAGTAGCCTTCAATATGCTGACAACGATGGCGTATCTGTCTTCCCGCGTGAGACTATGACTTCTAGAGGTCATCATATTTCGAGAATGATTTTGTCCATCCCGCTATCTCATTTGTTCAGTGTTTGCCTCCTGATCCACTCACTCGTGGCGGGGTGGATTTGTGTCGCTTTCGGCATTCGCTATCTGTCCTTGACAGGTGTGGCCTGCGGCCGGTGGCAGCGGTCGCGCTAAAGGTCATGTGTCGGCAGAGGCTAGGACGGACCGCGCCGAACACTGCAGCACGTTAGCCTCTCGCCACCAAATTCTGCTGACGGCCTGGACTTCCATGATCGGGAGGTAAGCGTCAGAGGGCTTACACGACAAGCACTGCTTGGCGTGAGCTCTGGTTCCAGAAATCCGTCCATTCGAAAGGTTTCGGACTGTACTTAAATAATTGACCCCCCCCCCCCAACCCTGTGAGAATGCTCAGACTTGTGACACCTGAGGTCACAATGCACTGAAAAATGGATGTGCACGTCACTTTCCGCCGCATAAAGATGTGACCTCTAGAGGTTACCAAAGTTAAAGGTTATTGACCACGAGCTCCTACAATTTGGCTTAAACCTTGTGTCACTGTTAGTAATAGATATGTTGATAATGACACACATGTTGTTCAGCGTCACAATGAAAACATGACAGACAGAGGTGTCAGAAAAGGCCACTGTGCAAAGACCATTGGGCAAAGACTAAGGCCATTGCCCAGACCACGACCACTATCTTTCTGAAGCTTATGTTACTAGTAGCTTTTGACGTTCTCACAACAATGGTGTGCGTGTTTTTTTTTCTCAGCAACAGTGAAGACTGTGAAGTCCTGAAAGGTCAATTACGGCAGCACATTATCAGTATTGACATTCGTGTTTACGTTCAAACATGGATTCTCGAGCTCGAAACGCGGATTCGTATGCCGGATCCTGCTCCTACCATATAAAAATTGTTTACTGGGGTGTGTCATCGAGGGGCTGAATGTCTTGGAATCAGCTGAGACAAATTTTCTCCTTGGCACACGAATTGATGATAAACTTTCAGGTCTGTCGCACCGCACCAATGTTGATATGTGTGGGCGGGAGCAGTTTTTCTTTGATAGGCCAAGAAAACCGTATTCGATACTAGAGCTACCTAATTTACGCACTGGGGCCATCCTCCAACAAGCCTCAAAGCTGCCACTTTCCACACTACTGGTACTTGGTGGATTAAGTATGAAATAAATATCATGAAGAGCATCAGCAAAACATTGCCAAACAGCTTTTAAGCTGAATTTTTAGTGATAAACATTAATTTTTGGTAAAACCCAAACTGTGCAGTTATGAGAATGCTCCAGCAGACCGGGTTAGTTCCAAGCTCGTTAATGCTAACGCATCTTTGTGATGTTGATTTGCAATTTATGTGCTTTTTGCGCGGAGATATGGGTTTATTAGTTTAGTTCTGCTGGCACTAAAACATTTCTTTCGAAGAGTTACTTGCATATGCATGCCGAAGGCTACATGGTCACGCACAAAACAACTTGTGATAGGCCATCCGGCTCTACTGTCCCACCACCAACTGCCGACTACGGGAAAGCATTGAGCTGAGCATTGAGGTGGCTGAGCGAATCGAAGAGGAATCTCACTAATACGATCTTCAAGACGGCGACGGCAGAAATCGGGGGTACTGGGGACCAACGAAGCGATCCCTGTTCACGATCTAAAATAAGTGATAAAATTTATCGAGAGGGATTGATATAATCCCAAACAGAGCTATCAGCAAGAGATCAAAGAAAGAAAGAGGGTGACACATCAACGCCGTCACCGCGAAATTCAACAAACTTCTTGATGTCGCGAAATGCAAGTGCGAGCCTCAGTGCACCTTTCCATGCCCAGTTGCCTGCACAGTGTATCAGGAGGAGGTTGCCATGAAGGACCAGTGTAGGCACCGGAAGCTTACCCTGGGGTTATATGACCGGGATAGATTGTGGCTAGGGAGGCTCACGAGATGCGGAGGATGGCCAGGCAACTCCAGGGGCGTCGTGGCTCGGCCGCCAGTGAGGCGGCGTCTGCTGCTGAACCTGAATCCCCCCCCCTCGCCAACTGCTGGGCCCGCGCCGCCTGCTGGGCCAGCGCTGGCTGCTGGTGCTGACCCCGAGCCTGCTCCGGGACCAAGTGGTCTCAGCGCTGGCAGGTCAGCTGAGAGCACAGATTCTTACACAGTTCCGTGCATCGAAGAAGGTGGCGACGACGCCGAGTGTCCGTTTCGGTTGAGACCGCTGTCACTGCAGATCGTAACGTTAACAATCTAACACCGCCCTGGCGGTTGACACTTACGGTGGCTCGAACCGGGCCGCTGCTGCCATCGTCAACGCCTTTCAACGAGATAGCAGAGACGGACTGGCTATATAAAATCAAATATCGCAGATCCTAAGAAGGTATGCTGCGCACGAGACAGAACGAGAAAGGAGACGGCTCGTTAACATTTTGAATGCAATCCACGAGTCAGGTTTGACCATCCTCTACTCCCACGGACAGGAAGGCAGGAGTTACATGAGCCACACGGAGCGAGACGAATGCCGTCGAAAAACACGTGGTTGCCATCACTGCGCCAGGCAGCCGCTACGTGACTCATTTTACGTCCGGGTTCGGCCGCGCCTTGCACTTGTTCAACGAGCTACACTCCGTGAGCCCGTAGTGCGACGGCCACATCAATGTGCTCGGCTGCGATGGCACAGCCGTCAACACCGAAACGATAGGCGACGTGTTCCGGCTGTTTGAGCTGGCCTACCGAGTTACCCGTACACTGGTTCATCTGCCAGCTGCACGGCAACGAGCTGAGCCCCCACCATCTGCTGCCGAGCTTGGACGGCACGATCACGGGATCGAAATTTTTCTGGGCCCATCGGCAAGACCTGTGCCGGAGACGTCTGGGAGAGGGACGTTGCGGCATTCAAGCTTAGGTCGGGACACGTGCCAAACCTGCCGCTCGATCTGATTCAGCAGCTGAGCACCAACCAGCAGCTGCCGTACCTTCTGGCCTCCGGCGTTCAAAACGGCTCTGTCCGAAACGTGGCAGCCCAGCGGCGAATCGGACCATGGAACCATGTCAGGTAAATATGACAACGCATTATCTTCGAGTTCATAGCAATGAGTGTTTAAAGTTAATTAAGTATCAATTGATATGTCATGTGCTCACTGTTGAGCATTTACTTATTATCACACCTTGTGTCGTAGTATGTCGCATCATTTGATGGTTGGTTTATGCTTACTAGCATATTTGTTGATATATATTCCGTCACATTTAAGGGCTCTGGATGTCGGCATAATTACATACACTATAGAGGTGCAATAATTTTTGTATGATCTAATGATAAATTCACAGTAAATTGTTCTCATGTATTCGCTTTTTTCAGATGGTTGACACTGGCCGCTCGTCTGCTCTTAGTTCACATCTCTACCGAGACCTCCAGCAGGGCTCTCCAGGACACGTTCAGTGCGTGGTCGGCCACTATGTGTCGGTAAGGTTCGCCATCCGGCAAAACAGCGGCTGCGACTTTGGCTTGCGCAACTTGCTCCGGACCATCGCGCTGCTCCGCGACCTGACGCAGCAAGCATAGACTACGGTGCAGCCAGTCCTCCAGCGTAACGGGCACTACTGGGTCCGTCCGGAACAGCTGCTCCTGGACATAGTGTGGGATGAGAACCGCGTGGTCCGCGAACAGACGGTTCCGGTTGTCGCGCCGCACGTGGGCAGCAAACCGAACGTTTCCTTCAGGCCAGGGTCTTCGCCATCTCAGCGGTAAACTTCGAGGCCGTGAGATACACCGAACTGATTCCCTGGCACGGACCAGTCACACAGCCTCCACTCCGAGACCTCACCGACTGCGAGCTGCGGAACAAAGTGCAGGCACCGCTGGCCATCTTGTCCTATCTGATTACACAAGGAGTACGACGCAGCGCCGCACTGCTGAGGACGTCTGCGGCTGGAGTTGGAGCTTCGGCAAGATGTGGAGCCCAGCTGCGGAGGTATTTCTGCTACCTTGCGATCTCCGCCAACACGCGTTTGGGGTTTCCAGTCTGTGAGCAATTGCTGTTTGGGCCGGTGCATTGAATACACAGGCTCGGCAACGAGCAAGATGTGCATGGGGTCACCTTACCTCCCGCTCCCTCTCTACGTTCGTGGAATAGGCTGCAGAACTTGCTGTATGTGTTAAGTTGCACACCAGACAATATATTCTGAGTCATGTGCTACACATAGTTTTGTTTGCACCACGTGAGTTGTTTTAGAGAAGTGAAAGTCTGAAGCAATGCTTACAAGCATACTCGTACAAGAAAGTTCATTCTCAACAGCACATAAAGTTTCCACCAAATGACAATCAATCGGGCAATGTCTGGTCGGCATATTAGACCTTAGACCAGGACATTCTCGTACGACAGCATAAAGAGCGCCCGGTAGCCTCGTTTCTATAGGCAAAGGTATTCTGTGTCGTTTGCCGCCCACGGCTTGGTGTTACCTGCGGCGGCGGACGGCGCCCAGCATAGGGTGGCTGCAACGCCGGGTGTCGATTTACGGCGATATTTCGATCGACTCGAGCCTCATGAATTTAAGTTTTGCGCGTAACTTTTGCTATGCCGTGTACTTTTGGACTTCTGCGCCAAAGGATGTATTTGTCTCACGTGGTTTTGTTACTGATGACATACCCTATTGTTCACCTCCACATTTCCAACACCATTTTTATTATGGCATCTTATTTTGAGGTCATTCATCTGGATCCCCACGACTCTGTTCAGACTCTTACGGTTGGTAATGCTCGGCACGGTGACTTCTAAAACTGATGCGAACAACATCATCAGCTGTAATCAGCATATCGATTTCTACTACAACCGCCAGTTAAGCAGATCCGCGGGTTACTTCCCCGTTTGGGTGTCCTCTGGAGGCAATAGTTTTAATGTGGCGTAAAGTGTGATTCACCAGTGTTACCAACACGCATTCAAGTCCCACGACCTCCGGATGTCACAGCTTGAAGGAGATGGGAAGCGAGATGCACCACCGCAATAAGTATGTAGAACACCACAAACGTCATGAATTTCAGTAGAATCGTAGGGCTTCGGGTTCAAGTAAAAATGTTCCTGTGAACACTTGTACGACGCTGCCCCAACAGTCGGAGATATCGATGACGTGGGTGTGTTCTCGACGGTGCCCACAGTCTGGTGCGATCTTGTCTGCCAAGGCGCAATTGCAATGGCCGCAACACGCAGCACGGATAGCAATTCTTGCCATTGGGGCACACGTGGAATCTGGCTCGTTCGTCTCGTCGTCGGCACTTATCGTAGCCGCCCTCCCCCTCCCCCCCCCCTCCCCTCCCCATTTTGATCGTGGTAGCGTACCTAGCGCCCAAACGAAACGCGGCAAAAAGAAAACAAATCAATAATCCGCTGAATCATTTGCGCGCGACAGCGCTGTGAGTGACGCACTGCGGGATAAACGGCGTGCCGGGACGCCAAAACAAAGCGCACTGTGGGACGTGGCGCCATTATGATGTCGAGATTTGGCAGCGCGGGCGCCACTCATTCGGCGACGGTCGATGTCTCATTGAAGGCGTAATTGCAACAAGAGCGGGGCGGGCGGCGGGGCACGGATGCTGACCTGCCTCAGCCACGGCGGTCGGCGCCATCTGTCGGACACGCCCGGTCCGGGCCGAACGGACCCCGTCGGGCGAACACGGTACCGGGCGACGACGGGAGGGGGCGGGGCTGCACGGCAGTGGGCGAGCCAGACACGCTTTTAAAGTCGAACTTTGGGTTGATTATTGCAGGATTAAAGTTGAATTTCACAGGAAGTGGATAAGACATGAACCGGTACCTTCCCCTCCCTTTGTTTCTTCAGCCTTAAGAGCTACTAATGGTTGTTATCGAAGACTCTTTTGACGAGGATGGCTGCAATGAATTGTACTAAGACGACATGGTGGTCAATATGACAGTGAATATGGTGCAGAGATCCAGTTCGGTACGAAGGGATAAAGTATGACAATCTGGCGGCAGGGCTGGTGCTGAAGCGTTGTCGATCGAAATCCAGGGAAGTTATACGGTCTGTCCGTCGGCCAGGGGGGTCAAGGCCCTCTTCAAACCAAAGGTGGTGCTTAGAAACGCATGCGTTAATGTGTGCCAGGAGGTGGATGTATGTACACACACACACACACACACACACACAAACATATATATATATATATATATATATATATATATATATATATATATATATGGGGTGGCACGGGTGGGTGCGGTGGCAGTGGTGCAGGTGTGTACACTGACGGGTGCGTTCGTACGCGCTCGCGCGGGCGGGCCGGCCCTGATCGGGTGTGCGCGCAGGTCTGGACGCGTGCTCGTGTGCGGGTGGGTGCGTGCAAAGCGATGGATTGCAGTTTGCACGACTCTGCCGGTGCCAACATCGCTCTTGGAAGGTGGTCCCTGCGGGAGGACCCTCCAGTAACTTGTGAATGATTTCGACACATGCCATTCACAATGGCGTTGGACATGATTTCCTGAATGTGTCCGCCATCGTTATAATGCGGCTCAGTTTGACTGCTCTGAATGTCGCTTTTACGAAAATCCTGGCTCTTTGGCACAAAGTCACGTAGAGGTAACAAACGGTGAGTGAAACCGGGCCCCTTCGCGCGGCGCGCGGGCGAACACACCACTCGCTAGGTGAAAACCTACAGAACCCATATCAGCGACACGGAGCTGCTTAGCTAAGATGGGCGCCGCCCGCTAGCTAGCTCAGGTTTAACAAAGGCATGCTAGCCAGCCAATAATCCAGCGTGGACGCCGAAGCCGAACCGATCAGCTTTCAATCCAGTGACGGCACTGAAGTCGAGCCGGTCGCATGACAATCCAGCGACGGCACTGAAGTCGGGCCAGTCGCATGACAATCTAGTGATGGCACTGAAGTCGAGCCGGTCGTATGACAATCCAGTGACGGCACTGAAGTCGAGCCGGTCACATGACAATCTAGTGACGGCACTGAAGTCGAGCCGGTCGCATGACAATCCAGTAACGGCACTGAAGTCGAGCCGGTCGCACGACAATTCAGTGACGTCACCGACGTCCAGCCCGTAGGATGACAACCCAGTGACGTCACCGAAGCCGAGCCAATCAGCCGGCAATAAACAACGCCCAATTACAGCGCATTATCGTTTTTCGCTTTAATGTCTCTGGCGCCGGCCGACCCCAAAGCGGCGCGTTCCCAGCGGCGGGCCGGTTTGTTTCGACTGTGTCCGGAAACCGCGGCCACACGCAACCCGCCGCTAAAAACCGCGCCCGCGCGCCCGGCTCCAGATTGAGGCCGGGCCGCGACCGCGTTGCTCGACCGAAATCCGCCCTAATGGCGCCAAATTGCCGCGCGACAAATGCGCGTGCCGCGTTACGAGGCTTCGCGGAAGCTGCGCGCGGCGCCTGGCGCGCGGCGTCGGGCGCGGCGTGGCCGGCCGCGCGGCGCGGGAGCGCCGGCGCGCGCGCTGTCCGCCCGGTATGATAATGTGGGGCTGTCGGGGCTGCCGGTCAGCCGGCGGTGCGGCGACGCCGGTCTCCGCTGACGGATGGCGGGGACGACCGTCACGCCGACCCGCCCGGCCGCTCCTCGCCGGCCGACATTTGCATACGGGGCCGGCCAGCCCGATCAAGATCGCCGCGTCGCCGGTGGCCCGCCTCCGCGCCGCGCTGCACCACACCAGTGACGTCACAGCCCTGCCGCCCCGCCGCACGGTTCCGGCGCGGCTCCTTTCGACGACCATGCAGCTCAAAGCTGCGTCGGATGCGTTTTTGTGACGTCTCGGCTGCTGGCGCTGTGACGTGACGCGACTGTGACGTCCCGTGGATCTGTGGAGCTTAAAGCTGCACGAAAGCTTGTTTGGGATGGTACGGCAGCTGATGGTCCCTTCGTGTAGCGCCTCAAATGCTCCAGACATGCAGACGTGATGCCACTGCCCCTGCGGGCCCGTCTGTAAGAGGTTACAGCTGCCACAGACAGGAAAGACGCTCTCCAAAAATGGTTGGTTGGGGGGGGGGGCACCAACGGAAGCTTGGGACCTAAGGAGACCGCTGTTTCCAAGCATCACGATAAGCCAAATATCAAAACATGAAATCATTGCGGGGCTCAGGCATATGACCACATAAGCTCGAGTACCCTTTCAAGAAGGTGCATAAGGCAACTCAAGGCAACACACACCTTCGGCTGCAGGTTCGGATGCATGCAGCTGCAGCGGCCTGGCTTGCATGACGTCACAACTGCTGTGGATCTGCTTGGGTGACGTCACAGTGCTGCAGGGCTGCCGGGGGCTTCTCAAACTCACGTCCACCATCTGGGTAGCGAGCATACGCCGAATTCACGGACATCACTCCGGCTCGGCCAGTCTGACATGTTCGCGGAATGTTTAGCAGGCAATTTTTCAATGTCAAATCTGGCCAAGAAGATAATTTTTCAGGGCGTTCTTGCCGAAAGGAGCATCGCCTCTCAGGAAATCGGTCTACCCCGCGTCCCTGGGCCTTCCTCGAACTCGGCCATGTTCCCGATAACTTGCGCTGTAACTGTAGCCCGCTAATGAAAGCACGGCAGGGGCTAAGCCTATCCTTTCACGGAGTGGGAGAGCCACTAGGCCACCTTAAAGGCTGGGCACCACACATGCGAGGGAAACAAATAAACTAGAGGTGGGGTGTGAGTTTGCGTCCGTAATCAACGGAATTTTAATAAGATATTCCTCCAAGAGAAAGTTGTGCACGTGACCTATCTACATCCATATGCGGTACACGTGGTCCGAGAGGAACCGCAAGAGACTTATGCAGGATAACGACATAGTTGACACCGCAAATGCTTTTGGCGCATGTTTGCAGACGGCGTCCGTGTTGCCACTGCTGCACTAGTTTCGCTAGTCTGAGCTAGTCAGTTTGGCGTTAGTTTGGTTAGGCGCTAGTTTGGCTAATCCCATGTGTGGTATCGTCGGCTCTAAGCCCACTGGGGGTGGGAGGCCCACGCAATTCGGGGTGGCGACCCTACGCTTCGGCACGAGAGTCACGCAATAAAGGGCCTAGGGGCCTCCTGAGCAAATCTGTTAGGCTCCTATGTCAACTCCCGTCGGGTATGTTCACAATGGATTTGATCCCCTCTCGAAAGGATCTCTTAGTTATGTATATGTATCTTAAATAAAGCCTCCTGTTGGCCTGGTGGGGTCTCCGGCCTTTCTAATCAGGGGCCTCTCCGTGGGTTAGCAGGGCTTCTCTCGCTTTTATGAGGCCTCTTATGCATTTGATGGGACATGCTGTTGACTAATAAGGTCCGATGTTTGGTCATTTTGGGCCTCATAAGTAGCAGATACTGCCAGATACCTAGGCGTGCCTGTAAGGGTCCTCCTTTAGATTTGATGGCACATTTTGTATCCGTTACCTGGGGCCTCCTGTAGGCATGATGGGGCCTCTGCATTGTCAATGCGGCAAAAATGTATGCTTTCACTCCTTGACGAATCGTGAGGGCAGTAGCTGCACCCTTTGTTCCGCCCTTCCCTCTTTGTTCCCTGGTGCACCGCCCTCGGCTGTCACGTCCGTTCAACTATCTGGGAAGTGACTGGACATACTTAGGTCGTGAAACTGGTCAAATTGTGAGTGCGCGCAGCGCTAACATCAGAAACGGACAACTAAGATCGCTGCTTCAGCACCAGCAAAGCGCCTTCTCACCGCATGTGTCGCTCCGATCAGAGCATGTCCGACTTCTTGCTGGTATGTTCACACTTACAACCACGGACCACGACATCAGGCCAGCGCTATCTAGTGAAGCGGTGGACGCCACCGCAGACAGTGAACCCAGGTCAAATGCTATATTCTTGGATCTCTTCCGCTGGTCAAAACGGCACCGCCCTCCACAGCACTTCATCATGCATTAATATTTTGTACTGGGGTGTGTTCTCTGCCTGTGTCTTACGCTGACTGATCCATCCGCAAATGTGATTCGTCCTATCCGGTTTTTTCGCCAGCCTGTGGTGTCAGGCGTCTGAAGCAGCGGCAGTGCTGCGCGGCCCACAGTGCATCTCAAGGAGGGCTGCCGTCCGAGAACATAACGGCAGGACCTTGTAGGCGAAAACCGGACGGTTCCTGCTTGCATGTCCATATGCAAATGATCAACGGGCATTTCCGTGGCCATTGTCGACCACCGGCGCACCGCTGCTCGTCGTCATACCTGGTGCAGTCAGATTCGAAAGACTCTCCCAGACAAAGTTCCTATCAGGGGCCTTCGAGCTGTGAAGAGCGCTGGAGAGCGTCTCCTGCCATGGTGAATCTCGTCGCCGAAGGAGGTTCAATTGTAGTTTTGTCGCGTGAAGAGAGAGAGAGGGAGAGAGGAAGAGAGAGAGAGAGAGAGAGAGAGAGAGAGAGAGAGAGAGAGAGAGAGAGAGAAGAAAGAGAGAGAGAGAAAGAGAGAGAGAAAGGGAGAGAGAGAGAGAGAGAAGAGAGAGAGAGAGAGAGAGAGGAGAGGAGAGGAGAGAGAGAGAGAGAAAGAGAGAGAGAGAGAGGAGAGAGAGAGAGAGAGAGAGAGACAGAGAGATAGAGAGGAAGAGAGAGAGACAGAGAGACAGAGAGAAAGAGAGACAGAGACAGAGACAGAGAAAGAGTGAGAAGAGAGAGATGATTCAGCGCCATAATTTTGTAGGGAAAGGAATGAGTGTTCTTTTCCTGGACTTAGAATCGCAACTTGATGCCAGACTTTCGCACACCGTGCTAAGCCGTACACGTATTTGTTTAATGTGTGCGTCAATATATTCGCCCTCCATGCTACTTGTTGATCATGCAGAGGCCAATCAAATGTATTGCATATTTTTATTACGTGATAGAAATGCGATGATGAAAAGCACAGACATCGCTCGCGCCACAGGGACGTCCGGACCACGCAGGAAAAGAACATCACTAGGACATCACTAGAGTCTGGCTCGGAAGCGGATCAAAGCTGCAGATTTAGTCACTGGTAGGACGTTCAGCAGGAATGTGTTCCGAACTTCTGCCGGTGATGATTATACAGGCATCTGAGCAGGAGACAGTCACCGATGGCGGCGGTTCCCGGCTCGGTCTGCCTGTCATGGACAGAGCTGCCAGCCCCCTCCCCTCTCCCCCACCACTGGCCTGCGGTCGCTGTGTCGTGATCCATTCACCAACGGCTCACGAGACGTGCATCGGCATCCGTGCCATGTTCAGCCCTCCGCGGAACTGGCGCGCGGTGGCGGGTCTAATGTCGGACACGGATATATGCCTTGTCCGCGCTCAAGGCTTGGATGCATTCCAAGCATTGAGCATTTATTCGCTGCTGACTGGTAGATTTGGTACTTACGTTGCCTAACAAAGCAGCTTCCAGACAAACGATATCTAAAAAGGAAAGATACATTTTGTAAAAAGAATGTTAGTGCAACACATACAGCACAATGACAATATTTCGCTGGATACAATAATGGAGCGTCATCTTTTGCCAGTAAAGTTACCCAGGAACTACACTGCAGGATGTCTTTCAAAGAAATCATCAATACCTTGCTGAAGATTTGTTGCAGATTGAACTTAAAGATGCATTTAACAACGTGATCAAATTACAGTTGCTTGCTTGCTTAAAGCGAGACTGGAGCCGCACGTTCCAATGGACTACCGTTGCTTAAGTTTCATTCAGGTAGTTAGCGGCTGACGCTTCGCTTGTTGAAATATGCTACTTAGCTCGAACGTACCCCACTACGCTGGTGAAAAAGTTCTGCAAGCCCACCCGAATACATCCAGATTTTGAAAAAAACGGCAAGAAAAACTCCAGGCGAGCATTTCTTCAGCAAACCTCCGACACTCCTCGCCAGCCCTCGCGCAGCGCGCGGTGGCGCGGCCTCCGCACATCCGTTCCGGCCCAGCCGCGGTGCCGCGGCGGCCCGCGCGCCAGGAGCAGGCCCCGCACGCCGCCTTGCTCGGCGCGGCCCGGCCCGGCCTGGCGCTCCGGCCCGCCGGATATCCGCGTCCATTCAAAGTGTCGCCGGCCGCGCGGGCGCCGCTCCCCGGCCTCGGCGCCCGGCTCACGTGGAAGATATTGTTTTTACAACAAAAGAGTCGTGCAACCGGTCATTTCGGCCGGCGGCCAATATCGGCGTCGGACAATTTTTAATTTCAGGCTGGGAGTGGAGCGCGCCGGACAATGGGGCCGCGCGCAGCCGAGCGTGGCCGGCAGCCACGGACCGGTCGCGCCCGCGCCACGTTTCTTTTATTTGGCGCGTATGAAGGAATGCCGAGTGATGATAGATTTGGTGCCGCTTCAGAGCTGAGAGGGCAGAGCGGAGGAGGAGAGAGGGAGTGTCAGGGAAACGGAGGACGAAGAAGGGAGGGAGGGAGAAAGGAAGGAGACAAGGGGGAGAGAGGCCGGGAAGGTGGTCAGGGATACGTGGGGATGGGAGAGGGAGAACATGAGGGAGAGAGGCAGAGTGGTCGGGAAGTTCCGTGACGGCGTGACGGAAGCCTAACGGTAGCCAACCACCTGAAAGCAAAGATCCGATACGCTTGGGAGTCTCCTTGGCCGCAGAATGCCATCTCGTCTACTTCGAACACGATAAACCGCAAGCTGGACTATCGAACGGAGCAAACCTGCTTCGTCAGCGTCCTACGTTTATCACCAACCAGGCATCACCAAGCGACCCAAATACGTCATGAGAAACGAGCCATTGTTTAAGTTTCGTAAATAAACGACGTCGAGCATCCATTTCCCTGCATGAATGTGCATTATAACACTGTGCTGTCGTGACGAGGTGCCTGCAGCTTGTAACCGGCCAAGCCAGCTGAGTCTCCGCTACACTTGACGCCAATCATACTTCGCTTTGCTTCAGGGCTGTTAGCCAGGCAGCCGGTCGCACGTTCGGAACACGGCCGCCAGCTTCCGCCCGCGGCGGTGCCTGCAGACGGCCATTCCATGGAACGCTCCGATGAGCTGCGTACGTACCGCCCGGGAGTTCTGGTGACCACGCGGACCGCCGAGCGGTGACGGTCTCTGATCGTCACCGCGGGCTGGACCAGCGGGTACCGCGGGACGGACAGCGAGGCGCCACAGGCCGAGCCAGCGAGTTACCACAGGTCCGACCAGCGAATCACTACAAGCCCATCCAGCCGGTCATCGCAAGCCAGACCAGCGAGCCACCACAGGTCTGACCAGCGAGTCACTGCAGGCCGGACCAGCGAGTCATCACAGGCCGGACCAGCGAGTCACCACAGGTCGGACCGGCGAGCCACCGCAGTTCGGACCGGCGAATTCGGCGGATCGCCGCGGCGAGCGGTCTTCCTCCACCAGCTCTCGGCTGTTATGCTTGTGCCCCGACGAGCCTGAATGGCATTCCAAGCTGCTACTCTCTCTCCGGTGCCGCGCCTGGGAGGTCAGGTTGACCCTTGTTGTACTCCACTGTCGCCTCCCTGGTACCACACCTGCGGTCTCAGATGACCCTGGCAGGCATCCTCCCCAATGTTGCCTCCCTGGTGCCGTGTCTGCGGTCTCAGGTGGCCCTGAGGGGCACCCCACTGTCGTCCGTCTGGTACCGTACTGGCGGTTCCAGGTGACCATGAGGGGCACTCTTCCCCTGTCGTCTGTCTGGTACCGCGCCTGCGGGCTCAGGTGACCATGAGTGGCACCCCACTGCCGTCTGTCTGGTACCGTGCCTGCAGTCTCAGGTGACCATGAGGGGTACCCCAATGTTGTCTGTCTGGTACCGTCCTGGCGGTCTCAGGTAACCATGAGGGGTACCCCAATGTTGTCTGTCTGGCACCGTCCTGGCGGTCTCAGGTGACCATGAGGGGTACCCCAATGTTGTCTGTCTGGTACCGTGCCTGCAGTCTCAGGTGACCATGAGGGGTACCCCAATGTTGTCTGTCTGGTACCGTCCTGGCGGTCTCAGGTGACCATGAGTGGCACCCCACTGCCGTCTGTCTGGTACCGTCCTGGCGGTCCCAGTTGACCATGAGTGGCACCCTCCCCACTGCCGCCTCTCTGGTACCGTACCTGCGGTCTCAGATGACCCTGAGCGGTGCCTGTCGCCGAAACCGATACGATCCGGGTCCTAATCCGGCAGGCCAGATAGGCCCTGGTTTGATTTACATTATTGTCGTGGAATCGGCGCTATGAGTTATAGCCGGCGCCGGTATCAGCACATCGGAACGCGCTGTGATTGGTGGAATTAATTACGGTGCGCTATGGTTCCCGTTCGCCGACTGGTGGCCGTGCCGGTAAAAAGCGGCCGGCCGGGCGTCTCCGACTGGAATTTATAGTGGACCGGTGGAAACTGGGCCTGAATTAGTCACCAGACCGGCATTTCTCATCGACGCCGCACCTTGTCGGGCAGGAGAGTGGAGCGGCAGGGGGACAGGGGGCCAGGCTGCTCTGTCCTAATGAAAAATGGAATCCCGCTAATGTAGGCGACGGCTTTTGGAGGCCAGATGCTCCCGTGGGAACTCCGCCTGGATAGGATGAAAGGGGGAATCGCAGAGAAGAGGTGGCAAAATCCGCTTTACAAGCGACCACGCTCAGCGTAACCTGCTGAGAGATACCGCCGTAAGTTTGAGCTTTGGTTGGCCATTCAAAGTGTGCGGTTTTGGAATATTGTTTTAAGGCTGTCTTTGGCCATCTATTGGTTGCATCGCCCAGCTATCCGCAAAAAATATTTAAAACAGTCAGCAATCGCTGTTGGAAAATGTATTTCTTTGCGTCACAGATTGAATGTCCGGCTGAAATGAGTTCTGATTCGCAATTTCCCGAGAGGTAAACGATTTCTCATTCATTTTATCGCCCGCATTTCTATCTTGATATTGCTTGCTTCACTCTGCTTTGTTCTCGTAACGAATTCAGCTCACTGTTTTCTTTCCTTTGTTATTTTATTTCCTCCCCTGCCTGAGATCACCTCCAAGATGTTTAATCAGACGCAGATCTATTTTGGAAGCCATTGTTATGCTAATGCCACTCTCCCCAGCTTTTCCACAGCGGCGCGGGATGTCCAGGTGCCACCCAAGGTCTCGTCTTTGGATTTGGCCGTGCAATTATTGAGCTGGCATACGTTTCCACTGAAATGTGCAATTTCGAGATGCAAATTTACCAACCCAGACTTGTTTTTGGATCGAGGCTGTACGCTCTTTCATTTGTTGGTGTCCACCAGGATAGCTGAACGTGTGTACTTAGAGGCCCGCCCTCTCCCAGAAAGCACAAACTTGTTCCGTGACAGCGCGCATTGACATTTTTCGGACTGAGCTGGCCTGTCTGCTGAACATTGCGGCCAGAGGAAAGAGAGGCACTCGCATATTTGCTTGGAGATACGCGAGCTGCAACGGCCAGGATTAATTCCTAGGAATGTCTGTCTGGCGTTCGCCGGTATCGTTGGTGTTTGCGGATGTCATAATATCGCTTCCAGTTGGTCGTGCCCCAAAGGCTATGGCAGTTCATTGGCATCCAAATGACAACAGAATGGTTACGTTTATGATATTTTTGTTTCAAGCAATGCGTTTTTGTTTGTTGTGAAGCTTTGTCTTTAGACTTCTTGCCTGTCTTGTTTTATAAGTTTCTCGTCATCTCTGTACTTATAATAGTGAGGACCGGTGTTGATGTGCTGCGTTTTCTTAACTTCTTATCGCATGGCCCTCTGGTCGAATAAATGTTATGGGCATGGGCTGCGTCATTTAACAGCTTTTTCTAATGTCCAGTGATTTCTATTAGGGTTATCACAATTATAAATCAGTTATATGCGTTTTACGGAATCTTTAGCGTATCTACATTTAATTTTTGCTTTTTTAGAAAATATTCCCTCGAACTGTGCATTTATTCCCCCAGTTCGCCGTCCGCCTTCCTTCTCGGTTTGACACACGCGCCAATTCGCGGCCCTGGCCGTCCAGTTCGCTCCTGCTCACTCCTGCCTACTGCCCCAGCTCTGGCCGCCGAGATCCGCCCCGGACCGACACCGCTCCCTCTCGCCCACTGCCCTGCTCTGGCCGCCGAGATCTGCCCCTGCCCGGCATTCGTCCCCTCCCGCTCACTGCCTCTGTTCTGGCCGTCGAGGGTTTGCCCCTGCCCGACATTCGCTCCCCTCCCGCCCACTGCCCCAGCTCTGGCCGTCGAGGTCTGCTCCGGACCGACACTTGTTCTCTTCCCGCCCACTGCCCCATCTCTGACCGCTGAGATCCGCCCCGCTCCGACACCGCCGCGCTGGCTCGGTCGAGGTTTGCCCCGGCCCGACACCGCCGCCCCAGCTCGTAACGCGCCCAACCGGCGGGCGACGCCGGCCCGGTAAGCCGTGGCGTCTTTGATATCTGGGTTTTATGTCCTTCTCGGTCCCAAGGCCAGACGGCCGAGGATTAGTTCAACCGGCCACAATAGCTTATTAATTACGAGTTATTGTGCGTCGGGCTTAGCAAATAGAAATAGATGGGCGCTAAAATGAATTTCAAAACGTCAGGGATAAGCGCGGCGGCTGCTCGCGGAGGCGCCGTCGGCAGTGGAGTCCCGTCCACGGCAGGAGAATGCGGATAATGCTGGGGTCCGGACGGCGCGGCCGGTGCGGACTGGGGACGGAAGGCGACGGTCGAGTCGCCTCTCGTCGGCCTACGACTGGGGCCACTCAGGCGACTTCAAACGATCTAGACAGCTAGCATTCCATCTGGTCCACACAGTCCGAGCTTCACGCTCCGCGTCTCACGGTAAAGGTATATCCCATGCAGTCATCCCTTGTCCCCCGCCCTCTCGGCTCACAGAACCCTCTACAGCACAGCACAGAGGAGGGCATCGCATGAGAACTTTGGATTGATAATGCAATTCATACGGGTCGTGGAGCACTTGACATCCGTTAGATGAAGCACGTGGAGTTGTGGTGTGTGAAGCGAGTGAGTAAGGCACATGGACCAAGTCAGTGTGCCTTCGACTCCCCACGGCGTGCCTCCCTCCCCCGTCGCCGGACCCGGCGCCGTAGCTGTGACCAGCGCACGCCGGCCAGCGCACGCCCGGCCGGGGCCCGTGCAAGTTCCGCCGCGCGGCGCCACCCTCCCAGCGGCGCGGCGCGCAGCGGGTCGGTGGTGGTGCGCGGTGGCCGGCGGCCCATCACCGCCGTCACGGCGACCGGCGCCACCGCCGCCTGTGCGCCGCCGCCGCCTGTGCGCCACCGCATGTAATTACACCCAACCGGCGCGCAAACGTGTCGGCAAAATAAAGTCACGACATCGCTGCACAGCTGGCAATTACGGGCCTTATTGATTGGCTGGCGGCGCGCGGGTCGGGCCGGTGAACCGGTGACGGTGCGGTGCACGTGGTGAGGCCGGCAGGGGTGCTACAGGGAGTGGAGGGTAGTGAACAGCGGTGGGCAGTCTGTCCTCAGGCCGTCTTGTCATGTGAGGGCTCGCTTTTGACAGGGGTGAGGGGGAATGGGGTACTGAGCAGCGGCCTTTGGTGAGCTCTAGCAAGACTGTTTTTGGGAGCACATTACATTTTGCAGCTTAAGATGTCACGGCTCAGTTGACGGTTAAGTCTATGACGAATGCGTTTATATTTCGTTTAAAAGGTAGACATCACAAACATTAGTGAAATGCTTGGTCTGAATGCAGCCGTCGATATGTGCCTGTTAGTGCCAAAGCATGTCTTTACCGATTGGATACATGTATGGACTACAGCTGTACAGATCAAATTGCCTTTTCCTGAAATGACTTGTCGAGACCCGGAAGTCTGGACATAATGCAAGGTAAAATAGGCTTCCGACAAGCATCACGGCATTACGTTCCATTACGATGCTGCAATGATTGAATACGATACCGTTGATTCTACCGGTTAAATACATTAAAGGTACGGGTGACTGCCTCAGAACACGATAGCCTGCATGATATAGCATTACACCAGACATAACCCGGTTTTCTATTTTCCGATACACCTGAGGAATGGGAAGTTTTGCACACATTTCCTCTTCATTTTAAAGGACGTACAGTGTTTTCATTGTCTTAGTGTGGACCATTTCTATGCCCGACGTTCTCCGCATTTGCATTGTCATTCACAAAATGGCGGACCTCAGCTAAAGTAAAGCAAAACGGCGGGCTAAGGTATAACCCGGGAGCGTCCTGTAAAGAAAGCGAATCTAAAATGCGGTTTGCTCTCTCTTTCTCGACTTTTCGTGAGTTTCCGAGCGTCTGGCAAAGGATTCAGAGCATTTGCTTGCAGCTTATCATTGCATGTTGTGGTCAAGGAATAGTGGCGCGGCCAGGATTTCGCCCACGAAGAGGTCAAATCGGGTCAAAGGGGCTCTTTCAGCCAAGGACATCTCTTCCTCGTTATAGAGCCTTTCTTAACTCGGAGGTGATACGCATGAAACGTGATCATTTTTGCTGGATGGGATTTTCTATCCGTATGGCCGTCACAGGCATGATGGATGGGGGTGACGATCTGGCGTCATTACACTGAAATAATATCCTGCCGCTGATTTAACTGCTTTCGCCAGATCCGCTGCCATATGTCGTGTCACCGTCGTATACCGCGGTGGTGGTATACGGTTGCACGTGCCGTGCAGCAGGTGTGTAAGTCGTCAATGCTGTTTTGTCACTGATGGGTGGTCAGTGCCGTCCGAAGGCGAGTCGTCATGATTTGTCGCGACGGATCGCTAGCGTTGTTTGGAGGCGGGTCGTCAGTATTGGTCGGGTTAGGGCGTCGGTGTTGTCCCAGGTGCAGTCATCAATGTTGCGTCGGAACGGCTCGTCAGTGCCGCGTCAGGACCAGCCGCCAGCGCTTAGCCGGCACAGTTGGCCAACACAAGTCGGACTGGTTGATCGCTGGAAGTTTTTGAGGCTGGTGGTCGGAACGTGTCGCCAGGCACAGCCGCCCACCGGAAAGGGCCCGCTCGCACGCGATGCCAGGCGCAGAACCCAGCACTAAATTGGTCGAATTAACCAATTAGCCAAACCAAATTACTTTAATGAAGTACAGCTGGGTGTAATTAAGTTTTATATGAAGAAATGGGCTGAATTAGTGTAATTAAGCGAGTTGGCGGGGCGAGAGGCACAACAATTAGGCCTGTGTTTGGCCTGTGAGGAATGGTGAGGAATTCTTTCTCAGGAATGATCGTTTGCTAATTCGACGGATGTGCAGTGCTTACGGTAGTTGTTCAAGGCTGCAAGCTGCATTTATATTTTTTTCTAGATTCTAGAATGTAATGATATCACACTCTTTGCTAACGAGTTTGGCTGCCAATTTAGGAGATGGCCGGAGCAAATACATTCCCTCGGCGCGAGGCGGAATCGAACTCCGTCCCGCGATAGGGTAAGGTGGGCTGAGGGAAATCTCGCCGGTCGGATCCTTGTGATTTGTGCTAATAGGCATCGAGCAAAAGAGAGAGTGGCAGAAGACAGAGATCGGCAGGCAGCCAGAGCAACGAATAAAACGGAGATACGAAAACAGGCCAAAATAAAGAGCGGACGGCGAGAAATGAAGTGAACGGGGACTCAGAAGAGAAGGGTAGAGAGCGCGTGCCGGAGAGGTGCAGCGGCATGTACCGGGGGCGCTTCGGGCAGTGGCTGAGGAGTGGCCCCGGCCGCCTCCGTCCCAGACCGCCCCGCCGAGCGGCGGCCAGCACGGCCGCCATTTGATTAGCTCCAAAGCTAGGCGGTTAGGCCATCGCCCACTGTTGAACCGCCTATAATACGGTATGAAGCCGGGCCGAGCCGCACCGATGACGGCCGCCCAGTAGCCGGAGGCGATTCTCGGCTGGCGCACGCGCGCGCTGGGCGAGAGCTCGTTGCTGGCGGGATGAGCGGGACTATGATGATGCGCGCGGATGATGAGCTGGCCTGATTACATCCTATTTGTAATCCGGCGGCCGGCGCGTCGGGCCGACCCGGCTGAAAATCCGGCATCGCTGAGGGCTGACGAGAGAGGCGATGGCGGCGCCGCTGATCTAACCTGGTACAGCGGGCCGCAGCGGGCGTGGTGTCGGCTCGCGAGCACCCCCTCCCCCACGGTCGTCAGGGTGCCGGCCAGGAGGAGACCGGAGCACGGCTTCGGGGGAGACGGACACGGAGACGGCAGCCTGTGGCATGCCCAGGCCGATGCGTATCGCCAGACGGAGAAAATCCGCTGGTTATGTGTGAGTGCCGACGCCCTGTAGGTGATGTGGTATAAACCAAACCTGATCTGGTATAGTGGCTAACTTGAGACACCGTTTTGAGACATTCATTTGAATGATTCGCACAGAAGTGAGCAATACTAAGCAATGCCACTTTGGGACACCATCATTAGTGGGCAGTGCCACTTTAAGACACCATCATTTTTGAATGATGGTGTCTTAAAGTGGCCCAAAATTTAGGTTAATAAAACCACGGGACAAGCACGAATAGTGCATTCATCGGAATGCGGTATAAATCACCTTTCGGACACACACTCGCATGCGAAATCGCTGCAGCTTTTTCCAATAGCGGCTAATGCATATTGCAAAACGCAACTGAAGCTCGTGGGACTGTGCCTGAAAAGATTATCATTCCGTGCAGCCTCCCGAGAACGGTCCCGTCAGCCCTCTCCCAGCCCCTGAGCTTGTCAAGGACTTGGTCACGAGGTAGCCGAAGTGGGCCTTAAACAACCCACAGAGTCATGTGGCCCATGCTCAGGCCATGCGCTAATGATGATTTGCTTTTGGCAGCATGATTTTTTAGACTTAAAGCAACCAACGTAGCCCGCCTGCCGTACCAACTGCGTTCAGGTTTTCGCGCTCTCCGTTCTAGGGCGCTGCGCCATGTATCGCCGCTTAGTCAGGTAGGTCGTCGCACAAAGAATACGAGGACCTGGCTAGTGCGAGCCGAAACGGTACCATTTTGTAAGGCATGCAGAGAGGCTGGGATAGAAATGAACGGACCAAGAATGCAAGGCTCCGGACCCTTCCTTCGGAGCCCCGGGGGCCTGGAGGCGAGGGCGCAGACCTTTGTTACGGGACTCTGAGGGCCTGGAGGTAAAGGCGCAGACCCTTTTTACGGAGCGCCGAGGGCCTGGAGAAACGTTACACAATAACGAAGCTCTATTTTCGCGGCCCCAGGAGAGCGCTGCGGACCGTAAGACGAACATGGGTCCACCCAGGGGTCGAGGCGTCTTCGATATGAACCATGAGGTCTGGAATGGCCGAGTCCCCTGCAGATGGACGCCAGGCCATCAGGGTCAGGGTCATGGCTGGTCAGGATTGTGACACAGACCAGGGGTGTCCGAGAGGGGCAGAAGCCGGCGAGGCATCAGAACCTGAACGTGGTCAGGATCCCGGGAACCCAGGACGCTTATGACGTTCGCCACGAGACACTGGGGGGCGACGCAGATCGAAGGCGCTCTTAAAACGACACAATGCTCGGTGAGCAAGGCTCGTGCCGAAACAAGCTGGAGGATGGAATGGAGCATTGGTTGGAGAAGTTTGGGGGTAAGGGTGTCGGTTGACCCCTTAGTCCGCATGACAGTGTTACCCGCCGTTCAAATGCAAAACCATTACGTCGATTTTGTGAGCAATGTGACGTGTTTTTTTTTTGCACGGCGGAGTTCTTCTACTGCGCCTTCTCCAATGAGTTCCAAAGACCTCGCTCGCTCCACACTGGCGAGTCACGGCCATGGGGAGCGGGTTGTGGTGCCGGGCCCGGCCCCGGGGAGCGGGCTGTGGTGCCGGACTCGGCCCCGGGGAGCGGGCTGTGATGGGAGCGGGCTGTGGTGCCGGACTCGGCTGTGAAGAACAAACCATGCCCGGTCAGACCCCTGGCCCGCCTCTAGCTTCCGGTCAGGCCGATCACAGCTCTTCGGTCGCCCGATTTTAGTCCCCCAAGGTCGCCGCCCCTCCCCGCACCGCCGCCTCCCCATGCGCGCGCTTTTGGCACCGTTCTTATGTTGGCGGCCCGGAGCCGACAAGATGCGGCCATTGTGAGCGTAGTATTGACCACCGCCGGCCGGCGGTAGCGGGCACGCGGGCCCGGTCACCGCGACCGGCGGCGTGCCCGGCGGCGCCCGCCACGCGCCGCGTCCCAGTGATCGTCCGTGCCGCCGCCGCGCGCAGTGACACGGGGCCGAGCGTCGCCGCGCGCGCCCGACGCACAAACAAGTGCGAGGCGCCGCCGGTCCGGCGTCGCGGCCACGCCCGCGCCGCCGCCACCCGTCATCACCAGTGAGCGAATTGCGGTGGTCAGGCCCTGCGCGGCGCCGCCTTCCGGCCGGCGTTGCCTAATTACGGCGTCAGCGGCGCCGCGGCGGCCTCATCAACCCTTCTGCTCAGCGCCGGCCAGATGCCCGCTCGGCCGTCTCCGCCGCCGCCGCCGCCGCCGCCTCCGGCTCTTTGTCTCCGTCGAGGCCCGTGTCGCCGCCGCGCCGCCCGCCGCTCCGAGACTTATTATTTTATTATTGATTTTTATGCCTCTAATCTCACGTAATATGCAGACGGCCGTCTGCGCGCGCCGCCCGACCGACGTGCCCCGCCATCTGTGGGCGGAGGCGTGAACTAGCCGTCGCCAGCTGACTGCCAGGGGCTGCATTGAGCGGGTGGTATTTTTTATCGGGCTGCAGTGGCGCCTCTGGTCATTAACGAGAAATGACGAAAACAAGACATTAGGGTTACGGCTAGTCTATATTTCAATTTGCTGCCTTTGATCACGCAACGATCGACTCACTCAATGCCCGTTCAAAACATCGAGCCCGCGCGGCAGCCGCATAGCTGCTGGAAAAACAGGCCTCGCTGCACCGGCGGACGTTGATGTTAATGCATGAATCTCGGTGGCTTCTTTGCGGTGCCTTCAAGTTGTGACACGGTTGTCTGAGAGCGCTCACGAGGAACGTGCTACACGTTCGTGATTGATGACCGCACCGTTCTAAAAGGACCGACGTCTGGCCTGGTCTGGTCGAGGTCTGGATCTCATTGGACAGGGAGAGCGAAATTTAGGTTTATCAGCTTTCACTGCAGTTTGCTGTCCCTTCGCAGCCAACCTGTCCGCAGATGTGTTGATACCGCTCCAGTGAAATAGATTTCAACTCGCGGCGCAGTGGGTTGAATTTAACTCTGACTACGACTCCTACTCCGACCACGACTCCAAGATCGACTCCGAATCCGAATCCGAATCCGAATCCTACTCCGACTCCGACCCTGACTCTGACTCTGACTCTGAGTTGGACTCAGACTGAAGAAGATATTCGAAGCGGACTTCCATTGATTCCGAACACTATGACGAGTACGTGCCAGTGGCAGCTATCAGACCCACTAGTCGCTTTATGGACTGAAAAATTATTCATTGCGTAGATATTTTGACGTTGACACAGCATATCACTATGCATCTCATCTGTGCGGTATGTAGTAGCTGCCATGATGAGAACACTGGCCAAGCATCGAGATAATCCTGGTGACGTTAAAAGGCATCTCGTTCTCCATGTAGCAAGCACTTATTAGGAAGAGATAATTTTAGTATTCGGGTTCATAGAAAATAAAACGAGGAACGAATGATGCAGATGTACAGGCCATCGAATTCCTAGAATGAGTTTTTTGAGCCTCAAATAGTATCCTTACTCTGCAGAAGAAAAGCAAAATATCGGGAATGCTAGCACCTGTTCATCCGGCCGTGCTGACTGCTGGTGGGCGGTACTGGCCCATCAGCAAGTTACTGGAGCGGCATTTGATTATTATTTTTTCATTTCTAGAGGAATTCTCCTTCTAAGGGATTAAGCGGGCTTTTTGGAGCGGTTGGGCATACCGACGTTGTTTGCGGTCCTGCGCTGTCTAGAACGGGAAAAGATGATCCTCGCATGCAGCTATTATGCCCCATCAAACGAGCCCCATCCTCAACAGTGCAAATATTGCCAACTAGCTTGCATTGCTCTGGTTCATGGCGGCATAACAAGTGATAAAGCGCCTTAGCGCCCGCTGTCTCAGTGCTGGCATTACTGAAGCCTACTGACTCGCCATGTAAAACGCGGGAAAACCACAACTTTTAAGTAAATGTGATGTATGGAGATCCAGTTGGTGAAACGGAAGTGACCAGACTATGTCTGGGACGCGGCGCCTTCTAAACATATATCGGAAAGTTATTTTTCGGTGGGCCTGGTTCACTCAACGCTTTCAACTGTTTGGACAGTTTTGTCTACCACGTTCAATATCGGTTCAGGCCATTTGGTTTTGATTATTATTGGTGCGGTCTGAAGCGTCGCTGACGGAGAGAGGGAGAGGGCACCATGGACAACAGGCTAAGAACACTTCTTGATCTGGCGAATAGCATCATTCGCTGGACTGATTGAAGGCTGGAGTTGGAGTTTTAGCGTACAGTTTACTTGTTGCAAAATCTGTGATCCGACATCCCATTCGTGTGGAACGGACGCACATATGATATGGGGGGGGGGGGGGGGGGCTCAGAGATTGCGCCCGCGCTAGTTCATGTCCAGGTTTGCAAACGTCCGGAACACCGCCGCATGTGCGCCAGCAAAAATGGCCCCCAATTGGTGCCGATCTCAGTGGGAGTTTGCTCTTATCACGGTCAGAAATTGATGTTAACTTGCTAAATAAAAACTTGCCTAAAAGTTTCTAGACGTTCCGAGCATTGGAGTCTTAAAGGGCATCGCACAACTGCAGGCGATTTCTTTTTTATATCAGCTGAGACACCAGCCATAGGCTCCTGCACCGTAAACAGGAGTTCTTCGTAGAGCGTTACGGCAATGATTTTCCAGTCACCAACATGCACATTGCAATCCTTTGGGTAATAAGGATGCTCTCAAAGCAAGTTTTGTTGCATATATATATATATATATATATATATATATACAGTTATGAGCCTGAGATGGGCCGCCGCCCTGGGTATAGAAAGCGGGGCATTAGATGTATTTACATTGTGTACACCTCCGCCAAGTGCTGGGAGGTCTTCTTACCTTTGCGGTCTTGAACAGGGTACAACACCTTCAAAAATCCTTATTGTTGGGTTCCAACAGCTATCTTTAAGTTCATACCGGACTTCCAATGCATCTTTAAGCACTTCATGTTAAACTATGAAATTATCGAGCGCCTGGGCCCCAAAACCAGGTAAGGTGACGCTCCCGTCTGTGGCCTTCGTTTGTTAGTGCACCTGAGCACCTGCCCTCGCGTCTTGAGCGCCTCATTGGTGATGTCCCTCTACCTGGACTTGTGCGTCTTCTGCTTTGACTTGCCAAGGCCCTTTACCTGGATCGGATGTCCGCGTCTTCTTAACGTGTAGATAAGCCTGGACTTTTGACAGAGTTCGTTTGATTGGGCCGTGTCCGTTTGTGTCGCCTTGCGATTTGTCCTCTCTTTGGGCTGGTGGAGCTCTTCTGCCACACCCGCGGGCTTCCTCTACATGCCGCGGGGACTCTCCGAAGCGACCCTTTACTGGAACTTTGGGGGTCGCTCCATGTTTGTGTTTTGATCACAAACATGGGGTCTTTGGGGGTCGCTCCATGTTTGTGTTTTGCGGACACCCCTTTGTCTATGCTTGGGCACTATTCTGCCCATTGCATGTGCGTTCTTAACCAACTTCTGTTGGCACCCTTCTGCCTAGACTTGAGGGCGGCCTCTTTTTGCACCCTGGGACTGGGAACTCTGTCCCCCTCCCCTTCTTGGAGTGCTTCTCCCCTCTCCCAACTCGGGTTTGTGAACGCCCCTCTGCTGAGACTTGGGGGTGACTCCTTTACCTGGACTTGTGACACCAGTACACCTGGACCTGGAGGCACCCTCTATGCCTAGACCTGAAGCTCCGCTCTATGATGACCTAGGGTGCTGCTCACATAGCTATTATTGGGGTGTCCTTCTGTCTGGGCTAGGGGGGAACGCATCCTTGCCGCCTGTGGACAGCGGTGTCCTCCCACCTGAACGTGGGACGTTTTCTGCATCGGTCTAAGGGTGCACTAAGCGTTGGGTGTAGGGACTTCCTCTCAGCCGGACCTTGTGGCGCCACTCCATCGGTCTCAGCCAGTGATGTTCTTCGAACTTCTCGTAACGCGGCTCAAAAAGGGCCCAAAAATTTTGACGTTAAGCGAAGGCCTTGGATCCTGATGCCAACAGTGACGGTATACCACTGCAGGCGGCAAGGCGCTAGCGCTTTGCTCTTGGGAAGTCGTCAGCAAACAGCTTCAAACATGACCCGACAATTATGGCAAATAAGCCGTGATTCAGCCGGTACAATACAATGAAGCCAAACTTTGCAATTAATTTATGCGATCTTGGCTGCACTTGGCCAGGTTCACAAAAGTGTCTCTGGGTTTGATTACGCCTTACCTGAAGGAAGAGTTAAATTCGCCGAAACAGAGAAATTGTTGGGTGAAGTCATTGAAGGAGAGGCTTGACATCTAACCGACGGTCGGGGAGACGCGTTCCCCTCTGTTCTTTGATAAAGGACAAAGAAGACCTTCTCTTCCGTCGGCCCTCACTGTGGTGCTGTCCCAGCGTAAACTTGCATGGAAATGTGAGGTCAGGTCAGGCCCTTCGGGAGGCTAGTCCACGACTAACAGCAGGAGACGGAGAGACAGGGAGGAGACGAAGGGGCGTCCCCCGTTCCAGCTCGACACCGTCATACACTGTCATGCACTAACACACACCGGCTGGCGTGCGGCCGTCTGTGCGAGCGCTTACGGCACGCCTGGAGCGTAGCCAGAATTCGGTGACGTCACGAAGAATGCTCCAAGCGATCGTCATTTTCACTGGCAGCATGTTTCCCGTGAGTGGAATGGGTCGGTACATACAGTCTCCCAGTGGCGCCGCTCCTGTTGATTACAAGGCCTGGGGACGGTCCCACTCTATCTGAGGATAGCGATGGCCGTCCGTAATCCATAAAATATTGTAGGAAACCCGTGTCTTCCATAAAAGCCTCCTGAGCTTTAAATTGCTGTGAAGGGGGGGGGGCGTGGGTTCGGAAAATGGATTCGGGTATCCCAAGAGGTGTTTCGCGTATCGGGTGAGGCTGTTTAATGCGACGGAGGGTTCTAACTCTGACCTTGGCCTGACTTATGACATTGGGCCACCTTCAAGATGGGTTCCTGTGAAACCCGTCACATCAAATAGGTCTGAAAGGATAGAAAATAAATCTGCGGAGATAACTAGTCAGATCAGTTTAAGTCAGACAATAAGATCAGTTTTAAGTTGAGACCCACTTGATTATCAGGTGCTTGAAACCTATCAAGGGCCACCTGGTCTCATTAGACCAACGACCATTGATCTCTTCTCTCTAATCCGGCCATCGCTTCCATGCATCCCTGGCTGTGGCATCGGCTCCTGGCTATATCTAGATACTTAACGCTAAAAGTGACCTCATTATGATGGACATCTGAGAGCTCGAGGAGCCGCCCGAGGCCTGCCGTTTATCTGTCTGGGACATCTGACCGCCTTACGTCGACTGGACCTCCAGACACCTCCTTTTCGCTATCTCTCGTGCGATGCGTCCCAGGACCATCAGCAAGCTCGAACTCCCAGGTCCGCTGAGGCCGGCTGCTGTCACTAGTACCCCCCCCCCCCCCTCCCCCCGCCCCCCTCCACTCTCACCCCTGGTGACAGCCACCTTTGTCGATCTGCTTCCAAACAAGGCTGGCCTACTAAATCAGCCGGCCATCGCGTCTGGCCCGAGCAGGAGCCGGCGCCAACACCGCCGGAGCCCGAGCAGGAGCCGGCGCAACGCCGCCGCAGCCCGAGCAGGAGCCGGCGCCAACACCGCCGCAGCCCGAGCAGGAGCCGGCGCCAACACCGCCGGAGCCCGAGCAGGAGCCGGCGCAACGCCGCCGCAGCCCGAGCAGGAGCCGGCGCCAACGCCGCCGCAGCCCGAGCAGGAGCCGGCGCCAACACCGCCGGAGCCCGAGCAGGAGCCGGCGCCAACACCGCCGCAGCCCGAGCAGGAGCCGGCGCCAACACCGCCGGAGCCCGAGCCCGCTGCCGCAGCTCCCGGGATAAAGCCCGAGCCCGTCCCCGGCCTGCGCGCGCTCCCCGTTCGAGCACGTCTCGAGACTGCCACTGTCTGCGTTCCCCTCTGTCCCGTCCTAGCCTTACCGCGCTCCCGTGTGTCCCGTCCCCTAGCCTTCCCAGCGGCTCCCGTCTGTCCCGCTCCCTAGCCTTCCCCGCGACTCCCCGTGTGTCCCATCTCTCCTGTCTGCGCCCCAGTCCTGTGTCCTGGTTGCTAACCCACTCGCGGCTCTCCTGTCTGTCCCAATCCCCCTGCCTACGTCCCGTCTGTCCCGGCTCTAGCATGCCCGCCTCTCGTCTGTCCTCAATCTCAACCCGGGAAAAGACGCGTGGAACCTCCCTCTAGCCTGTCCCGGATAAGAGATGGAGAGAGATAGAGAGAGAGACGAGAGGAGAGAGAGAGAGAGGAGAGCGCGAGGCTGAGAGGAGCGAGAGAGAGGGCGGGAGAGGGAGGGAGAGAGAGGAGGGAGAGAGGGAGAGAGAGAGAGGAGAGTGAGAGAGAGAGAGATGGGAGAGAGGCGGAGAGAGGAGAGAGAGAGAGAGAGGAGAGAGAGAGGAGAGAGAGAGAGAGAGGGAGAGAGAGAGAGGAGGAGAGAGAGAGGAGAGGAGAGGAGAGGAGAGAGGAGAGCGAGAGGAGAGAGAGAGGAGGAGAGAGAGAGAGATGAGAGAGGGGAGAGAGAGAGAGAGAGAGAGAGAGGGAGAGAGAGGAGAGAGGAGGGAGAGAGAGAGAGAGAGAGAGGAGAGAGGAGAGACGCCTGTCATTTCGCCTTTCCCGAGTTTTTTATATCACGATGCATGCGATGCGATAGACTTCGCATCGTTTTGAAAGACCTTGATCTTGCAATGTGTTTCCCGGCCGCTCAACATTTTATCAACATCAACCAAAGCCTAACAAACACACGAATAGCGGAAACCCTATCATTACCCCTGGCAAACATCTAAGCAGGTCTCCTGCCCTTACAACTCCGCGAATAATTTTGGTGAGGCTCCGCAGTTACTTTGCGTTCATGGTAAACGCAACTAAGCCTTTCCTTTGTCATGCAACACACCTATCCCGATGGAGCCGCCCGCTGTAAGCGGACTGGCTTCATCATTAGGGCTTCAGTTTTGCCGAGGTGTTTAGATCCATTGACCACAAAATATCACTTCAAGGTCACGCTCCTGTATTAAAAGTTGTCAATGATGCAATCCCGGTCGTCGATGTTGACCTGTTGAAGGAGCATTTTGATCTGCAAATTGTATGCCTCTAGGATTGGTTAAGCTTTAGCACTGCGAAACCGGCGCTCTAAAGGCCAGCCACGCCCTGCAACCTACCGTAAAGCAAGCAGAACGAGCTGCTGACATTTTCCCAGCGTGTTGCAAGCTGCTGACCTAAAGGTGGCTATATTGGCACACTTTATCCATGGTTGTGCCGAGTATGTCGCAGTACTGTTTCCTGGCATCCTGTTGCACTGTCCCTGGTCACGACACCCCACTGCATCTTTTAATGGCGTGTGGTATCTGGGCGAGATTCACCGCACCTGGCACTGTACTCAACGCACCGCTGAACTGTACCTGAGCGGACGGCCGTACCGGCTGCCGCGTTACGCGAGTGAGCGGTACGAGTCGCTGAGAGGTAGCAGTCACGGCTCAGTCCTGTCGCTGCAGTACGCCCCAGGGTGGGTGGCTGCACCACCCGCAGATACCAGCTGGGGCATGCAGCGACGCTGCTGTAACCGCCGCCCGCGCGCACCGCCGCGTCCGCTCCCCGGCGACGCGGCGCCTGAAGCCGGCTTCATGCCATCCTGTTTGGGCCTCGAGGTGTCACTGGCCCTAGGGGGCATTGTGCACGCTTCAGGCTGACATAGTACAACCGTCTCGTTTGACGTGTTGTTGTGTGACGTCTAGTTGCGAGTAAAACAATGGAACGCTCTTTCGGTAATCTGGGTAACTCGAAGGAATTCAAGGCACTGTGTGGGCATCTTTGTTTCATTGAACCCGTCATGAAGCGACATGATCACATTCCGGTTTGACGGTGGGAAATCAACAGAGGCATTCATACAATTTCGGTCGTTGGCGAGGGTCGACTGTCGTGGCCATAAACCAGCAGGTAAATTCATTCGTCCGTTGCACCCAGCGACGATTTATTATAATAGGCACTGCATCTCAAGCACCCTGGGATTCACAATCAGCTGAGTTCGCAAAATGGCCGCCAGCCACTGCAACTTCCCTGATCATGCGACGGCCATTGTTGTAGCGTAGCAAAATCCATTTCAACCGTCTAATTAACCGCGGAACCGGTTTTGATTGCTGCAGCGCGCTGACGTCACAGACGCTCGGGCCAATGATAGCGCGGCGCTCATTAAAGCTTCTAATTAACGTCGAGGCGGCGACGTCGGCTGGCGGCAGCGGCGTCCGGCAACCAGTGGCGCCGACTGAATATTTATCATTCGACGGGATGGGCGGGGCCACGTGTTTACGCGACTTATTTGGCTAAGCCCCGCCCCGCCAGCGTCTTTCGTCACCTCGGGCTGAAATTTGCATACAACGGAGGGCAGCACGCGCAGGCCTGCTCAGATGCAGCGCGGCGCCGATCGATACGGCGCGCTCGCCACTCTGCCGGCGCTCCGGCCTCTGCTCAGACGCCGTCACCCCCGGCCGCTGCCGACACATTCAGATGTGGTGAAGGCCGGCGCGGGCGGCGCGCGTGGAAGGGGTTCTGCCGGCGTGGGCTGGCGGCAGACGTAAGGTCAGACAGCGCTCGGCAGGGAAGTGACCTGGCGGAGACCCGGTCACGAGAGCCGAGGTCACGAGAGCTGAGGTCATCCATCGGATGCGGTCGGCGGGGCTGGTTCAGTCGCGACGACCGAGCGGTCGATGTGAGTCTAATAAAGCGCACCGGAAATAAGTACGCCGACTCTCCTTGAGAGCACCATCCAGCGGATTCCGCAAACGCACTATTTCGGAGGGAGTTGCTTGCGGGGAATTCGGCAATGATCCGAGGCACTTCACATTAACGCACGTATGTCTCATGAACACTTGTGTCATGCGCTGCGGAACTAGTGCGCATCTGTACAGAGCATGTTTCTGATGAAGCCGTGTCAGGTCCAGGGAGCGTGTTGGCGCAAGTGTCCCGAGCAGTTTTCTTTTTTCCAGTGCATCAGCGAAAGCAAAGGTCTGTTTGTGACACGATATATGTATGGGAATAGCTTGCGGGGCCTTTCATTTGTGTGACGGGGACGACAGGGGCTGCTTGCGACCGCTGCCATCTGTTTTGCTGTTGAGTGGCCCCGCAGAGGCTTCTGGCTCCAAGGCCACGGATGGTTGCAAAAAATGAGCTATCGAGCTGCGCGTTTATCAATGAAAGACGCGCGCTGTCAGATGAACCGCATCTGGATTCCGCCTTGGCTGCCGCCTATCCTGAATACCCGAACAGATCACGCTTGGGGACGGAGGGCCAGGAAGCAATGGTACTGAACTCCGAGGATTTGAGCCACCATAGAATAAGCCAAACTGCTCACCAGTTTTTTACACAAAACAACCGCGACATGCACATCTGCTTCTCTAACTGCGTCCGCTTCTCTGCAAGCCAGCCGGATACAGAGTGACCGGCGTGGCGCCTGTCAAAACACAGCCCCAGCGGCCGCTCTTGCGGCGGCCGCGCGGCCCGCCGCCCGCCGCCCGCCCGTCTGGCTGAATGCTGCACTGTGTTGCAGGGCCAGTTGGCCACGTGTCGCAAGTCTGGTCGGCAGATAAAGCCGCATTGTGCCCGGCAGCCGCTTGTCAAAACACGCGCCATCGTCGCCGCGTAGCGGGCGCCGTCACGCAGCGTGACACGCCTGACTCACGCTGGTGGGACGGGCACAGTGGCACATCGCCTGACTCACGCTGCCGGGACAGGCGCAGTGGCACGCCTGACTCACGCTGGTGGGACGGGCGCAGTGGCACATCGCCTGACTCACGCTGCCGGGACAGGCGCAGTGGCTGGCCTGACTGACGCTGGTGGGACAGGCGCAGTGGCTGGCCTGACTGACGCTGGTGGGACGGGCGCAGTGGCACATCGCCTGGCTCACGCTGCCGGGGCAGGCGCAGTGGCACGCCTGACTGACGCTGGTGGGACAGGCACAGTGGCTGGCCTGACTCACGCTGGTGGGGCAGGCGCAGTGGCACACCGCCTGACTGACGCTGGTGGGACGGGCGCAGTGGCACACCGCCTGACTCACGCTGGTGGGACAGGCGCAGTGGCACGCCTGACTGACGCTGGTGGGACAGGCGCAGCGGGGCACCGCTTGACTGACGCTGGTGGGGCAGGCGCAGTGGCACGCCGCCTGACTGACGCTGGTGGGACAGGCGCAGTGGCACGCCTGACTGACGCTGGTGGGACAGGCACAGCGGGGCACCGTCTGACTCACGCTGGTGGGGTAGGCGCAGTGGCGCAGCCCACCGTCTGCTCCCCTCAGCAGGCAGGAGGCACGTGCCGCGCTGGGGTGCCCTGGTCCTATGGGGGGCTTCTCGTGATGGCACACCTACCCACAGCCCTATATGCGTCCTGCCGAAGTGAGCCAGGCGCCTTCCCCAGCCGTCGGCAGCTGCTACCGTGCTGCTACACAAGTACATGCGACAGAGCCTGTCACGATAGCCCAGGCTGCAGAGAAGCCGACGCGAGGCTTACGCGAGCCGCGCAAGCCGCTGCAGATTACCAGCTGTAACCGTCGCTTGTCACATTGTAGAGGATCGGCGTTACTCTGCCGCCGCTTTGGCATCCGCCCGGTGTGGTGAGTGACCCCACTTGCTTGATGAAAATTTTGGGAACTCAAGATCATTAGGGCTGCGAGGCATTCTGGCGGCGCCGTTTGTGATCTTTCCATCGCATTCTTACGTGTAGTCATGTGCTTTGAACAGATCGGGTTTAGCTAAACACAAATATTGATCTAGCGACGCACGATTTTATGACGTGTTATGTCGCGTGATTCATGCCAAACCTTAATTACTTGGACGGCTCAGCTGTGATCAATCGGTAAGTAGAGTGACAAGCTGTCCATTCCAGTGACTACTGCCCGGCTAGTATCGAAGGCGACTGTTTTAGGTGGGTCAGATCGGTAGAGCACTCATAAAGACTTATCTGACCGACTTACCTTGGGCTTTACCCCAGTTTCTGTTGCGTTATGCTTATGATGCAGGAGGTGACCTTCCGTTGCCGCAGAGTCGCTCCAAATGATCTGATCTAAACATTGGGCCCTGAGGTAAAAAGATCAGAAGTACAATCAGACGGCCACAGTTCGTGAAAGGCTCGGGCAGACCAGGTTAATCCCGTCGATGAAAGCGATCAGCGAAAGTCGCGCAGATTGTCCTCTTCAGTGGTAATGCCACCTCAGCAAAAAAGGCATCTTAGGGGCGACCTCAGCCGACGGCAACGCAAGGATGCGGGTGGCACCGTGTGAAAGCTCCTCCACAGGCCGAACATTTGGAGAACTGGATCATGTCAGCGAGTTTCGCTCCATTCATGGCCGTAGGTGTATTTCCGAGCTCCGTAAAAACTGACGGATGACGCATTGTCATCGACCGCCAGGTGGCGAAGCCCATAAGGCCATGTTTAGCCGGTTTTGCCGTAGACGAGTCCTGGAACGTGACCTTCCGTCCAATCAGCGTTTACCCATCAACAAGAGCTGGACGTTTGGCAGTCTGTAACGCGACTTTGGGTTCTTGCTATCATTTCGCTTGAAACGCAATCAGGCGCGCAAGCCATCTAAATACCAGGTGCTAGAAGGAGTGGGCGACGGCCGTAGAAGGCCAAATTGAAATCTCAGTCGGTATTTAGAAGGGCTTTCGTTGTATCCAGTGAATGCGCCGCACGGTCGTCAGAGTCGTCGTCAGCAACGAGTGGTGGGCTGCGTGGCCTCGATGCATAACATCGTGAATCGAATCAGCTTCTATCCCTTGAAGCACGGATTTAAGGGCAGGCGGGCGCTGGGGCCGAGCGGCTGGGGTCCGTGTCGCGGCCCTTATGGAAGGTCAGGAATCTGGCAGCCCAGTTGGTGCAGCGGCAGCGCCTGCAATGGAAGTGACATGTTAGGCGACACCGGGGAAGCCGAGTCATGCTCAGAACCACCGCCTTGCGTACACGCACTTGAAGATCACAATCCCAACGCTGTCCGCTTAAACGGACTGCACATTTTAAAGGTCCTCCGAATTATTTGTATCTAGAATGAAGAGAAATCCGAGTTTTAACACGAATCATTTATACTCTCAGCACATACCAACAACGATTTTATTCCAATTTTTACGATTGATTACTAGGCTGATCCCCAAGTAGTATCGCAGCCCCAGCAGTACCATGGATCGAACCACTGTTCCAAGTGTTGGCATATTTGAAAGCAGCGCGATCCATGAAACCACTTAAAAATGACCCAGAACAGGCAAGCATGCTTCAAATTGCCCCCTTCGGTGTATGCAAGCACAGACAGCCGCGCAGGTCTCCACTAATAGTGTGTATGCTAGATCATACCACGTGCCTCACATCGACCATGATCCAGCATCGACGTCAATATGTACCCAACTCAGTCAAACGGACCATTTGGCGAGTGTTGAAATATTTTCGGACCTAAATGGAACGACTCCCGGCTCATTTCACAAATCGAAGGTGGTACCGTTAAGCCCCAGGCGGCCGTGGCTAAGCTGGGAACTACCGTGATGTCGCCTGAACTGGGGGCTCAGCTGGCTGCCCCAATCGGAGCGGTACACACGCGCCTTGCGCCCACTCCGTGACCCCGGAGAATCTCCGAGAGGCGCGAGTGTCGCACGGCAAACCCTTCTTGGCCGCCATCTCGTGCGGTGGTGGGGCACAGTGCGACAGTGCAGCGGCAATGGTTGCGTCATATGGCCGGGAGTGGGCAGAAGTTGACGGTTACCGGTCACAGACGGGACTGTTTGCAGCAGGTGCGGCGAGCCAGGACACTGGGTGTGCTCTGCTGAACAAAGCCGGCCGGCTGTGGCTCCCCGGAGGCGGCCGCGGCGCCGGCGAGGAGGCGGTGACAGCGAATCGATGGCCCAGCGTCGACAGCCGTACGCACCAATCAACAACGCTGTCCGCGCTGTTTGTAATACTTGAATTTGTATTATAACCGTTCCTGCGGTACGTATTTAGGTACCACATGGGCGCACCCACCTACCAGCGACCATTGGGACAAAGGGGGATGCCACTTGTCCAATGTCCTCTCTCTAGCAGGGCATTTAAACGGCGCTGTCGCTTTTTAGAAAGCGTTCACGTAACTTTTTTGAATGGGCAGGAGTTTGTCACACATATTAACGATGCGTCACTCAGCGCCCGTCGAAATCCCAACAGGCTGCCAACGTGCAGCGACAAAAGGCCCCTGGGACGGCAGTAAGGAGCAGTAAGGATGCATGTAAGGAACGGCAGATTTGGGTCGCGTAGGAGGCAGATGCCTCCTCAACGTTGAAAAGTGTAGCAGTAGCCCTTCAGCAGAGAATGTATATATCGATATATATGTATATATATATATATATATATGTATATATATATATATATATATGTATATATATATATATATATATATATATATATGAAGAATACACATTGTATATATAGATAGATAGATAGATAGATAGATAGATAGATAGATAGATAGATAGATAGATAGATAGATAGATATATATATATATATATATATATATATATATATATATATATATATATATACATATATATATATATATACGTATAATCTTATATATGGAACATTCTCCGACAGTAAGAAGAAGTAAAAACTTTATGGCGAGGAAAGCAGTAGCTATCACTTATGTGATTTTCAACATTTCGATACATTGCGTATCATCATCAGGACGAGTACAGTGATAAAAGTTTAATCAAGTTACTATGAAATATTAGAACGTTGGACCTACATCGCCAGGCATGACAACGGTCATAGGTACATCATTCAACACGATCCCTTTGCGCATAAATAGGTCAGATTAAAAAATGTTGAAATCACCTGACAAAATATCATCGTGGCTGCGTATGAAATGTACGTATGAAAAAAGCTATCTTGCAATTGATAAAGGGTATGCAAACTCATGATATTCAATGGAGGACCTCATAACATTCAATATTTTTGGTGCATATGAAGTGATTCCAAAATCCTAACCTCAAGAAAATCGCTGTAACGCCCTAATACGGAAAAGTTTTCAATGTTGACGTGAGTGTCGCACGCAAATGGGCGGTCCCGGATGGGCGAAGGTTCTGGGTTGAAGAGAATGCTACCTGTACGATAAGACCTTTCCCAAATGTTGCTGTACCCTGAAATGCAAATTGCGAAGGAATGAAACAGTGTTTGTGCTCCAAACGAAGCACAGCAATATTTATAAATGACTGCAGAGATAGAACATATGAGAGGCTTGTCTTTCAACTTAAAGAAAGATCCAGCAGTAAAAAAGTGTTTACTAACATCGTTGTACTCGTCCTGATGATGATACGCAATGTCTCGAAACGTCCACAACTACATAAATGATAGCTATGTTTTTGCCAAAAAGATTGTACTACTTGCACACACACACACACACCACACACACACACACACACACACAACACACACACCACACACACACACACACACACACACACACACACACACACACACCACACACACACACACACACACCACACACACACACACACACACCACACACACACACACACACACACACACACACACACACACACACATATATATATATATATATATATATATATATATATATATATGGTATATATATAGTATATATATACTATATATATACATATATATATATATATATATATACACATAGATACATATGTTTCCTCAATACCCGATATACACAGCTAAAGTTGGCTTTGCATCCCATCTCTCTGAAACCTATCCAGATGCTGGTCTATGAGAACGACCATAGAGTACGATACACATGCTACCTTGCTCCTTCTTATGGCAAGCACGCCCGTTATCTTTTCTTATTTCTAGCTCAGTAAGGGGCCAAACGAACGTTTCATTTTGGGACACTACGCTAAAGACAGCGTAACCAGGGGGGAGGGAAAGACCAACTTTCGTTTATTAAACAAGCTCTTATTACTAACATGCCCGGCCAGTGCACCTCATTCCAAGTTTTCCACACAAAAAAAAACATCCATATTGCCTTGAAATAGTAAGTCATTCATCCGTAGCCGAATGATTTTGTAATATATGAAATATTGAAAATGCTGTGTTCTGTTAGCATAAGTGACAAATCAAGGTTGTCGAAATCCGAGGAAGAGTCTGATTTTGGGTTTGGTTTATGTCAACCTCATCGGCTCAGCCTCCCTCAACCTATTTTAGAAAGTGGCACTCCTGATTGCAATCGGCATTCGGGCCCAATGGGTACCGATACCCGGAGGAGCAACGGGTGTTAGCAGGGGCTCGACGGCTTTGTGGAAGCTGCAGGCACCAGTGGCCTGCACCCCTGGGTACAGCACCTGCGCTCAGGAACACTAGGGACCCATGGATGACTCCGGCCTGCGCCCATGACCAGTCAGGCTGCCGGTCTTCGATATGAGATGTCATCAGCCGCAGCGAGCCGCCGCGGCAGCCCTCGGCGCGCAAACATGAGCAAATCTCCGCATAGCAAGCGGGCCAGACACAACTGTGGAATATGAAACCGTTCAGGAGTCGTAAATCCCGCGGGTCAATGACAGCTACGGCCGTGATCCGGCCGACGCGGCAACGTCCGGGGCATTGCTTCCGGCACCAGTCCAGGGGGCGGGGCGGGGGCGGGGGCGGGGCCCCCGGTGACCCGGTACCGGAGACGGCGGGAGGAACCGGGCGGAGTGGTTCCAGCGCGCGCGCGGCGCGGAGGCAGGCACGCAGGCAGCGCCAGCCGGCCGCGCCGTCCGCGTGTTATTATGCACGGCGGACGGCGGCGCCCTGTCTCTGACCGTGGTCCGTCTCCGAGGTTGATGACACTGGACCGGCGGTGAGCACCAGGTCGGCAGGCAGCTTACGCAGACAATGGCCGTGGCCGCCCATTTGTGCCAAAGAGCTGACAGCGGCCACTTTATTCGCGCTGCGCCTGGCACCGCATGCGCCGCCCGCGACTTGTTCGAGCCATCTGGCCGAGATAGAACCGGTCTTTCCGGACCTAAAGGGCAAATGGTGCACACGCATGGGGAGCTGCGCTGGGGCGATGCCTGACTGATGACAAACAGGAGCAAACGCGCCTTTTGACTGCAGTGAAAAGGTCAAAAATTTATAAAAAATGCACACATCAATGCAAAAAATCATGTTCAGCGGGCACTTATTGCCTTTCGCTTATTACTGCGTACGTGTTCATTTGGCAAATTCTACACCGATTGGTGTACTCCCGTCAAAAGGATGCAACGAAGTGATATGTCGTTGGTTTTGGCTTCTACAGCGCAGCCTGTTTGTCTGCCCTTCGTTCAGCAGGGCCAGGAAGAGTTTGGGGGAGGGCCGCATTTGGATTAATGATTTAACATACTGTGTCAATGAACTTAAAAATTTATGTGGAGTTCAAGAGGCAGCTAATACATTTCAGCAAAATCGGATGAGTCACCGCCCTCAGTTGTTCGCCTCGGCGGAGGGTGGTCGCTAACAGCAGTGATTTTATGACGTTACTGCATTCGTCTTGTGACCTGGGCCGGAGCTGGGTCATTGCCACTCGTCACTGACCTGCCGCACACCGCTCGGGACCGCACACCGCACCGGCACTAACTTCCGGCCATGCGTCGGAAACGAGCTGAAAAACGGGTCTGAATGTGCTCTCTCCTTTCGACGCGCTTTCGGTGCGCACTATTCTGTTCCGTCATACCATGATCACATATCCAACGGGCCTCGGGCTATCCGGGCGCAGTGGCGTAGCCAGGATTCCGCCCAGGAGAGGACCATATCGGGGCCCAGAGGGTCTCTCAACCAAGGAAATGGCCCCGGTTTTGGGATTCAGAGGAGCCCTTTCAGTTTGGGACTCTTCTTTGATATCCGGTGCGTGGGGGTGGGGGTGGGGGATCCGTTTTGGGATATGTTAGAAGCTTACCAATCGTCTTAAACCATCTAAACAGAACGGGACCGTCATCCCTAGGAGACCTGCCACCTACAGAAGGTGGCCATGCCCCCCCCCCCCCCCCCCCTTGGCTACGTCACTGTCCGGGCGGTGCCTCGGTTGGTTGTCGACCCGCATTGCGTCCATACTCGTCACGAACATGAATATGAATATGAACATGAATACGTGAGCTGCCCTTATACGCTGCAGGTGCCGGGCTGGGTCAGGACGGTCGGACCGGTCAGGGGAGGCCAGTGCGGCCCGGCCAGGCTGATGGTGGACACCATACGTTACTATGAACAGCGGTCAGCGAGCACGCTTGGTGGAACCGGAGCAACGGTCAATGTGTGGGCCTTTGTGTGGTCAGGGGGTTTCGTACAAGAGCCTGAAACGTGACAAGCGAGTGTCCCCCAAACCATTATTAAGCACACTGCAGCAAACCTATTTTGTATGAAAACCGGAGCAATGACTACTCTGGTGCTGTGTGGCAAAAATAAAACAGAAACAGAACCTTTATCAAAACCACTGGATATATTTTGCCCATTGCATTCACGCATCATGAAGAAACAACATGTCAGTGAGGACTGGTGAAAGAATGCGTCCAGCTGATCTGCCTCAGCTGTATCACATGTGTACTTTTCTGATCATCTTTGATCACGCAGGTGGGATACGCAGTATCTCTTGATCAGAAGGCTGGTATTTCCTTGTTCTTCGAAACCTCGTCAATTCGGGCTCTAGAGAACACTAGCAGCGCGCCGTCTCATCGTTATCCTCAACGTGCCCAGTCTAGGATACCAGCCAGGAGCCACGAGCTCCATCTCCATTGACTCTCCCAGCCCACACCTTTTGCAAAGTTGTTCGTGGCTTACCCATGTGAATATTTACTTCTGAGCTAAAGCTATCGAGGTCTCTCCTTCCATGAAAAAGATTATATGGCAGCCTGTGGATGTCCTCATGCCAGGGGATATTGTGGTGTGCCCCACATTTGTATTGGACCCCCATAGTCCCTACCAACTCAGCACCATGGGAAATGATGGATGTGGACGGATGGGGTGTGGTGGATAGCATATGTCCAGGCAATTCCATGGCGATCCACTCCTAACCTGCGCCACGAATGGCAGCCCGGAGTCCCTCAGTTGACGTACAGTGACCTCTATATTTCGCCATACTTCCGGCTACATATGCGCATGGGTCTTTAATTTGTTTTGACACTATCTGATAACCAAACAAAGACCCACTTACTCCCTTTTACTAAAAAGTACTAAGAAATCATCAAAGTTACCTTTTGATTTCTAAAAAACCTAATTTGTTTTGCATATCGTTCACTCATCGCGATTAGTGGAAATGCATGATCCCACCGTGCAGCCAGATTAATCTGACTGCTACAGCAAGTGGTGGTGAGGCACCTGCATGTGCTGTGTTTACCGCAGAGCCTCATGTCTCTCCTTATGTCTCTTGTGTCTCCCGCCAAGGCCAGATTGCCGAAGTGGGGCGATCTTTCTCCCAAGATGGCGGCCGGCCAATGCTGCGCCACTTTGTGTGGGGCATCTGTCGATCATGCGCAGTGTCGACAATGGTGCCATTGAAGGATTGACATGGGGTGATGACCATGAATGAATGTCATGCAGATAATTGGTCGACATTCGGCATACTTATGTAGAATCATAATTCTCACCTGAACAGCCGAGACCGAAGCAGCAATCATTGTGAAAACTCCGTAGCAGACTAAAAAGGTAAACATATCGTCATGTCCTATTCACGGCTAATTTGAAAACAGCACAGACGAGCGTATCATTTGAACAAAATATCGCAACGTTTACAGCTTGCTTATTATGCGAAAGACTTCATGCACAGCGAGGCATCAACACATCTTCCCCAACATGTGACACAATTTGCTCCCAGGGTTGGGTACGTTGCATCATTTGAAAGGGATCGGCTCAGAAGGCATTTACCAAAACGCGCTGCGTGCTCTCCAAAACTTAACCGCTTCGGTTGAGCTGAAGGTTAGGTAGAGCTGTCTGTAGATAAGTCTCAGTTTTATACCAAGAACCTGATGCAACCCTGCCTGTTCCCACACCTACATTTCTTGCCTGGGGCAACACTTCTCGAAGTGCTTGGGGACTCCAACAGTAGCTTTAGGCTTTTGATGCTATTGTTTCTCTACGCTGTCATAAGCTAATGTAAACAATCTGAAAGGATAAGAGGGCCCGTCAGCCGCTGAAGCATGTAAACGGGCACGCGTGCGGCGCGGGCTCGCCATTGGCTGGATGCTGGGCTGGCGACTCAGCTCCTCGGACTCCCCACGGCTTCGGCTCCGGCTCCAGCGGGCCCGGCCGCGAGTCACGCCGGCCGCGGCGGCCTGCAACCTGCCGAAATTAGCACGGCTCGTGTGACATCGGCCCGCCAGGCTGCGGCGCTGGAGCGGCGCCGCCAGCCGCCGATTGACACCATCGATCGGCTGCACACAGGCATACATTAAACCAGCGCGCCCGGACGGCCGCCGGCGAACCTCTGAACGGGGGGGGGGGGGGGGTCGCGGCGCTCCGTCCAGGCGGCCTGCCACTGCAGCCTAAATCGCACGGCGAACTTTCTCCGCAGGGCTGGCCGACGGTTGCTCTACTGTCCCGTTGGGGTGCTTAGTGATTGGGTGCGTGGGTGCATTGCGTGGGTACGTGGGTACATTACGAGGGTGCATGGGTACGTGCGGAAGCGTCTCAGAAACGTTTTCAAAAACCCATCTTTATTGACGTTCTGGCGATTGCCTGGCAGTTTGTAAGCCTCCGAAGGTTGGCCGGTTTATTCGCACGACATTCTGATATTTGCGTGGTCGTGAGGCGTTCATCGGTGCTGGCCAGCATGTTAACGTGTCGGGAAAGCCCCGACAGAGCCGCGTCGACGGATTCGTTGTCGCCGAGCTGTCCTGCGGGTTTGTATCCCCGGTCTCTCGGGACGACCAGGCCGCAGTGAGATCATCTGGCGTACTCTGCCCGCGACCATCAGCTCAGGGCCGCTCCACTGCTTGCGGTGAGCTACTCCTGCTCCCATCACGACTTCCTCGTTCGGGAGACGCTGGAATGACGCAGTTCGGAGGTGCGTACGCAAAACGCGTGCCACACCTGGTTTACAAGGACGTGACTGTAGTGACGTGACGTCACGGCCGTTATCCGCTTGTTTAAAGTCATGTGGGGCCTCTTGAAGGCATTGATTGGGGTCAAATATTCAGCTGACGACTTCACGCATGCATTGCCGACACTGATGTTGTAAAACGACACAGTTTTGCCTCCGTTGGTTGTTGTGCCATGCAGCAATGCGGGCGTTATCAGTCAGCTGCGTTAGCTCACTGCCTTATAATAAGCGATATTTAAGAAACTAGGTGCCATAAAGCTGGGACTGCTCGGAATTGTACAACGTCGAGAAATAATCCGGACAACTCAAGAGCTTTTGAACTGATTCTCGTAAAATGGTCATGCAAGTTTGATTTAGTAATGAAAAATAAACTATGTTCCAATTTTAAATTGCAGTCAGTGATGTAAGCTAGATAAGGCAAAGGTTCCCCCTTCACGGCAAGAGGTCGGCAAGTTAGGGAGGATTCTTGACGCGTTGAATCGTCTTTAGCAAACTACTGCAGTCGTTTCATGAAAAAGGCGAGCTTCCTCGGAATGGGCACAGCCAAGGAAGGTGCGAGTCCGCCCCCCCCCCCCCCCTTCCCTACACACACACACTAACGCCAGTTGACTCCTATCAGAACGTTAAAAACTAGCATGATGAGCAGCTCCCCATAAGCTCCGCCACCACCCATTAGGAATGGCCTGCCCGAGCGCCTGGGCTTCGGTAGCTTTCCGTGGCTTGAGGAGCAGCTGGCTATCCAGTGCTGTGGTCTGGAGAGCCGCAGACCATCAGGTCCGTGTCCCTGGGAGCCACACGCCGTCAGGTTCGCGTTCCTGGGAGCCGCAGATCGTCAGGCCCGTGTCCCTGGGAGCCACACGCCGTCAGGTTCGTGTTCCTGGGAGCCGCAGACCGTCAGGTACGTGTCCCTGGGAGCCACACGCCGTCAGGTTTGTGTTCCTGGCAGCCACAGACCGTCAGGTACGTGTCCCTGGGAGCCACACGCCGTCAGGTTCGTGTTCCTGGCAGCCGCAGACCGTCAGGTACGTTTCCCTGGGAGCCACACGCCGTCAGGTTTGTGTTCCTGGGAGCCGCAGACCGTCAGGCCCGTGTCCCCAGAAGTAGAGAACCACCGGGTCGCGCGGTACTGAGGCAGCCGATAATCAGGTCCGTGTCCCTGGGAGCCACAGACCGTCAGGTTCGTGTCCCTGGGAGCCGCAGACCGTCAGGCCTGTGTCCCTGGGAGCCACAGACCGTCAGGCCCATGTCCCTGGGACAGATGACACTCGGATGCCTCTGGTTGAGGGAACAGCTTACACCACCCGGGCCTGTTGTCCGGAGACCGGCTGTCCCCCAGTGCTCCAAGGCTCGACTGACCATCCAATTCGTGTTCTGGGCATCAGCTGCCCATCAGATCCGTGGTCTGGGCATCAGCTGCCCACCAGATCCGTGGTATGGGCATCAGCTACCCACCAGATCCATTGTACGGGCATCGGTTGCCCATCAGATCCGTGGTCTGGGTATCAGCTACCCATCAGATCCATGGTATGAACATCAGCTGCCCATCAGATCCGTGGTCTGGGGATCAGTTGCCCACCAGATCCGTGGGCCGGGCATCAGCCGCCCACCAGATCCGTGGGCTGGGATCGGTTGTCTATCACATCCGTGGCCCGAGCACCAGCTGTCCGCCAGATCCGTGGTCGGGACATCGGCGAAACTCCAGATCCGCGGCTCGCAGGCTCTCAGCGCCGACGACGGCGCCCCTCGTCGGCGCTGAGACGGCCTCTGGCAATCTCTCGGCCGCCCCGTGCTCTTAATTATTGTGAGTAGGTCTGAGATGGATGGCGCCGCGGTAATGCATCATTCACACTAATTAGAGGCCGAGTTTCATCTGGTAATGCAATCACAGAGCGGCGATGGCGGCGTCGACGTCAGCGGAAGTGGACTCTGGAAGGGTGGGGCGACCTGGTAGACGTGACGACCGCCAGGGGTGAAGCGGTCCAGTGGGCGTCGCCACTGAGTCACTGAGGCGCTGTGGTGGGCATCAAGACTGACCCCGCCACGAGATGGTGAGGCTTGAGCGGGTGGCGCTGCGTTGGCGTTTTGTAGCTCTGTGGTGGCGGTGTGGCCCATGTGGCACGCATGAGCTGGAGCAGCGTGGTCACTAGTGTGGCGGTCGGCTGCATTTTTGCAATTATTTATTTTTATTGCTTATTTTTTATAATTTATAATTTATTTTGTATTTATTATTTCATTTTGTGGACCCATACACAACTCCTGGATTGACTGCGCCTTCCGCGAGCTTATTGCACGGCTTTGAGCTTCGAAGTGCCACAAAGAGTTGTGTGAATAGTTGCCCCCTCCCCGTGCTCCATCTTAGCAGCAAACTCTGAAAAGGACAATTACTGTTCTCATTGGTAGTTGGGATCAGACTTACAACAGGGCCCCTCTGTTTGGTAGGGCCCTTCTCTTATGAAGCTGTTCCGAACGAGACCCAAATGCGGCTGCATGAGCAGTCTGGTAGCCTGGAGTCATGCCCTGTATCTCCCAACATGGCTTAGATTCCGAACAGTGAGAGACATGGCCACAAGTTGTGTATCGCCGTCCCTGCAACCATCACTACCGAGCATCGCATCCCATGGTTTTTATTTGTGACGCCGAGCAGGGACGAATGATTTCGAACAAAATTTATCTCTATTTCCAAAAGCATGCCAGGTAATTGACCAATGACTATTAACTAATGATGGCTATTGGTCGACTGGAATATACCGTATCGACATTAACCATAATTAAGAACTATTGGTCGATTGACCAATAATCATTGATCAACAGATGGCGGACCAATAATCACGGCTACTTTAAAGTAAACTGCAGCAGATTGCTTCCGTCTGGTGGCCATTTTCTGTAAAAGAGGCATTGTTTATACTAAGCCGAATCTTTTAAGAAGACAAAGCCTGCAGTTTGCATTTAAACTTCGTAGATTTGTCGGGTATTTACTCTTCTTACTCCTATTACTCGTAGCATACTGGGTTAAGCTCCATAGCCTCATGTGCATATTCTTCACGCCCTCTTGCTTATACCCTTCACATTTGTATGTTCTTACCTTTCTACCATTTTTTATACACTGCATATCCTGTTCCACAACATTAGTGATGCAACAAAAAGTTCTACCACGGGAGTGCTACGACAATACGTCCACTACAAATACTTATGCACAGCATTAGTGTCAAACGACAAAACTTATGCTGTAAAACAAGTATGCTCGTCATTACTTCTACTGCTAACACTTATGCGGTCACTTCTTATACACGGCATTACTTCTAACGCAAAAACTTATACGCAACGTTAGTGCTGCACGACAAAACTTATGCATCAAAACTTTATGTTTGTCATTCCACTGAAAAATATGCGCAGACATTACATAAACATGACTTTACTTCTACTGAAAAGACTTCTGCGCGACATTAGTGCTACACGACAAAACTTTTCGTTCAAAAACTTATGCCCGTCATTACCTTTACTACAAAAAATATATACAGCCACTGCTCATACACGGCATTACTTCTACTGCAAAGACCAATACACGACATTAGTGCTGCAGCGAAGCGATCAAGTCTTTGCTGTAGAAGTAATGACTGATATATGTTTTTGCAGTATAAGTTTTGTCGCGCAGTACTCATGTCGTGTACGAGTTTTTGCGGCAGAAGTAGTGTCGCGCATAAGCAAAGACTGCATAAAATTTGGCAGCAAGTGCAACGACGTGCATAATTCTTTGAGCGACAAATTTTGTCGCATAACATTTATGTCACACATAACTCTTTGTATCAGGAGTAATGCTATGTATAACGGATGCCGTAGCACTCCTATCGGCAAGAGTTTTTGTCGTAACACTAATATCATGACAGCCTCATATTGTTATGTATTTTTGCACGTCTCTTATGGCCGTGTTCTTAATTTTCTCTCTTTCACACACCATCCCCACACAATTTTCCTTGCAATCCACTGCTCGATGAACAGTGGAAGGGTGCGATTAATGTACGACAACCATCTTGTATGCCTCCCACAGGTTTCCAAACACTCGCATCCAGTCTTGTTCCGCAACCTCCCACTCCCAGATGGCCTTCCAAATCCTGGCGCCGTTTCGGCCACTGCCGGCGCAGGCAGTACCGGCACTTCGGTGAAATCTCCTCCCACGCGACGCCTGGCTGCGCAGCGGAGCGGTCGGGTAGCTCTTCTTACGTCATGTCGCGTATTCGAGCCATTCCATCGCGCGTCTATGCAGTCTAAACCAGTGCTTGCTCACGAAAGCACAGACGACGCCAGCACTTGTCGGAATGGCAGCCTTAAAGGCATTTCGTGTCATCTACCTGGGATAGTGGTAGTAAAGTGTGGGCGTGGAGCAACATCGCTATCGCCAATTATCTTTTTCTTTTTAAGAGAGCGTGACCCACGTCATCGCAAACTCTTTTATGGAAGGCCAGCGACCGACCATGCTCGTGTCCGGGGGGGGGGGGGGGAGGGGGCAACCGGAGTGCGAACCCAGGCAACCATCTGAGAACCAAAGTACCAATCACTAGACCCTTGGGCTTCCCACCAATTACGCTACAAAATAGGCAGCTCCGTTCCTACCGATAACAAAATCAACATTTAGCCTGAACTGAATCAACTGAAGCAGCTGAAGCAACTGTGCGGGCACCTGAAGAAGTTTCGTTAGTCTGCCACCGGCAGCGCACATCATCCCACCAGCCCCATATGGAGCCACTTCATAACTGCCTCGCCGCCATCTTGGTTACGTAAGGGGCCAGCTGACAGGGCGACAGTGACGATCAGGTCCACCCGTCCGTGCTGCGCGGGCCGCTCCAAAGCCCGAGCCTCGTGCCGCACCGACTCAACGGCGGCCGTCGAGTCGCCTCACGAAATTAGACGTCCCGGCTGGCATGCTGATCGGCTATCGACGCCAGATGAGGACGGCGCCGAATAAAAACAGCGCGCTTGCAATCGCCGCCGACGCGCCACATTTGCATCCGGATCAATACGTGCGCCGGAATTGCAGCGACAAATCCTATCTCGCCGGCCAAATTGCCCGGCCGGGCTTTACATTTCTCGCAGAGATGTAAAAAGATCTTACGGGGGATTATGTAGCCGGATGAAAGTAAAACGAGCGCTCGCCGGAGCTGCAGGGGAATTTACTTGGACTGGGAAGTTGTGAGGAGCGTGATTTGGGGAACACCATGACAGAGGCAAATCAGGTGGGTGAGAAGCTTCACATTTGCTCCGCATGGGTAGACCAGCGCTCTGCTTTGTGCTAAACATTTGCAAAGATGCTTATTTCAGCCGATTATCGTCCATCGAGAACGATGCCAAAAGGGCAAGTGTGCCGTTTTGAACAAAACAACAACAACAACAAAATGGTAAAAGGGCTCTCTCATGACGTATGCATGTGTAGTGCCGCTCAGCATTGCGACTGAGACCACCACCCTTGATGGGGCCATGAGCACGTGTGCCGTAATGTAGGCTGAAGCCCACCACCACGTCTCCGGAACTAGGACTAGCGCGGCTGTGGCCGTCACGGGCCGCATAAATCGCGGAAGGCTCCACACAGGCATCACTCGCCGCCTGTGTATCCAGAGTGTACAGAGACGGGGTCCAGCGTCACCGGGTGTAGGTCCAGCACGTGGTCCTTGTTGGTGCGGCCAGCACACCAGTGTTAACTGGCGGGCTGGCCGCGTATATCCACATGGCTGGGTGCAGCCATGTCATGACATTTTACTGCTAAAAAAGGCTCACTTGCGGCCGTTGTCTGGAATTTCGACGGTATAATGGGCCTTTGAGCTTCAATGCCGTCCGCCCTGCGTGACGTGTTCGCAGTACAATCAGCCGTCTTTCCGCAGTGTACATCCATAGCCCGGCCATGGCATGGCGCACACACGACTGGAAATGAAGATGTGCTGCGTGGTAAGGGGTAGAAAGGGAGAGGAGAAAGATAGGGAGGAGCTCCTCATGCTTCCCACAGCTTGCGGTGGATTTTGTTTTGTAGTCACTCTGTACCTCCGATTCAAGTTTCCCACCGTATTTCCGTTCGGCTGCCCACATTGTAGCCATCACTTTGGCTGCTCCGATTTGGCTCATTACAACCCACTCCACCCTCCAATCCGCTCTTCACCCTCTAAGGCTGCCGACTCGCATGGTCACTCGGTCTCTTCTGGTACAGACCTCTCTTCCTTGTGTGAGTTGTTTGCAGCCTCTTTCACAACCCGTAATTAATCAGTAAAACTTGTCCTGTGTCGGAATTCATAACGACCTCTCCAGGCCATTTGTACTTGCAAATGTGGGAGGGCCTGCCGCCCGACTGCCGCTCATGTTCGACTTTGCTTAACGCTTAAATGAACTTCATGGCTCTTGCGCCTCTCTGAAAGTCGCGCGGATTCTGATCACTAAGCTGTTTTCTCCGGGACGCCAGAGTAATGAAAAGGCCATTCTCGTACATATAGGTGTGGCAGCTACAGCAGCAGCTTCGAAACGCTATGTTCGGTATAGGCGGGTCCAGAGGATTTAGGGCTCTGAACGTTTTAAAAGTGCGACAACATTTTGAAGGCAATGCCGTGTACCACAATTGACGATCATTGTAGTGAAGGAAAGTCAGCAAGTGTTCAACAGCGTTCAACAGGAGCTTAACGACACCTAACAAGTTTTTGGGTTGTTAGGTTCGGGTAATGTGATATTTGGAATGCTTTACAGTTCTCTAAAGAAGCTTCAAATGAAAAAGGGCAAAAATTTTCCCCAAAAAATCACGTATGTATTTCAGATGAAACGTACTGGCTGCAGTCAGTTACACGCTTACCTGGTTACGATTTCGAACTGTGTATGGAAGTGCTTAGAGTGAGACGTATTAGTGACTCAACACAGACATCGGGTTTAAAACCAGCGCATTCAAAGACATTTTGGTTGTTTCGAATTCAGACGTAGAGAAATTGTGTTGGTTTTATAGGTTGCCGGGCATTTCATAGGAATCGAAGAAGACCGCCGATCAGAAGAGTGGAGCATTGGGTTATATTCTGGCCTTAAAAGAGTTGAATATATTGTCATACCCATCCATCGATAAGCACCAGCAATGTCGAAAAACTCTAACATGAGTACCACCGCCGCCTGATCGGACGCTGTTCCGCAATGCAAGCCGTTCGGGCCCTGGCAAAGGTCTTTGCTGGAATTTTGCGATTTGGTCAACATGAAATCCCGGACATGTTTCGGTATTGCCTGATCACACTGCGCCTGCTCCATGCATACACAGGACTGGGGGTGGCCGCAGTGCCAATCCTTGGAATGAGGGGAGCCAACGCGGCGCGGGCAGCTGTCCAAGGAGACACCTCCTGACTGGCAACGTGTCTTCTCCAGTCTGACCTGAAGCACATTCAAATCGACCCGTGTCTATGCAGCTGATCACTAATAAAACGTGCCACGTCGCATCGTGAGGGATAAGGCAGTTCCGCGAGCGTGCCGGCCGGGTCGTTCCGTGCCCGGTCAGCCGCGCCCGCGGCCCGTCCTGGCGCACGTTCTGGCACCGTTCAGCCGGGTCATCGACTTGCCGGCTCGATTTGCAGGGATCCGGCGAGAAAAAACCGGCGTGGCCGCGTCTCCCGTGCAGCGCTGCCGATCCGGGCGGCGATCGGGCTGCCGCCGCCTGGCCCGAAGCAGGTGAGGCCCGCCTCTGATGACCCGCCTCTTGCCGGCCGAGATCGCCCGATAGCCGCCCCCGTTATCCAGCGGTGAATCCGGCAGCGTCGGGTTACTGGTCCCAATTGACGGGCGGACATGTCGCCGACCTCCATCGCTGCCGCGGTCACGGTGCAGGCGGCTGGTGACGCCGGCGCCGCCACCCCACCGACCAATCGGGGCCCTCGACCGCCCGGCCGCTAACGCCATGTATTCTTATTAGCCAGCAGGCGATATGAGCGCTGGCGACACTAAAACGAGTCTCGCATCCACCAGCCGACGGGCTTTTATTAAATTCGGAGGTTTCGGTCGGCATTTAGATGATTAGTTTAGCGGCGGTGAGTTATAAAATTGTGATAGTGCCGTCCGCACGATGTCACATAATGTGAAAAATGACGCCCGGAGATTAATGAGCGGAATAAAACGCATCGGTCGGCGCGCTGTAATGAAACTGATCGACGTCCGCCAAAGCTGGTCATTTATTCCGGACACGAAATTAGCAGACAGCATGAATAATGCGACAGTGCCGGCGACCGCGCGGCGGCGGCAAATGCATGCAAGAATGTCGCCGGTCGGCACCAGTAATGGCGACGATCTGATAATGCGGTTTGGTGAGCGCCGCCCGCATGCCACTGGACGAGCGGGAGCGCTGCACTGATCCCAGCCTCGAGCGGATCCGGTGGCAGTGACACCTGACAGCGGGGTGCAACCCGCTGTCACACGACTGACTCCTGCGCCCCGAAGGGCCGGGACTCCGTGAAAGGGAACCGGGGCGGGGCGACGCGCCTCCGGGACACGCCATCGGACGCCGACGCGTCTGTCACCGACGCGTCGTCCGCACCCCTCCGCGCACGCTGCAATCACGATTGAAGTACTGGGAGCGAGGCACGGTCTAGTCAGGTGGCTAATGGAGAAAATGTGTCGCGCCGGCCGGTGGCGGTGGCCGCTACCGGCCGTCTGTCAGCGCCGGCGGCCTTGAGTGGATCTGCCGACAGCCGGAGACCGAGTGACAGCCGTCCTGTGACGGCTGCGGTCGGGGCAGCCCGCTCACAATCAGCTGCACTCCACAGCTCTCGCGCCACGCCGCGCTCCGCCGCCATCTTGTGCAACAGCTGCGTTGCAGCCGCACACGCTAATGGGGGCTGTGATTTCGGCGGCGCCGGACTGCCCGGGGGAGGCTCTGTCTGTGCATGGGAGTAGCATGGCGGGGGACGCTGACGTCTAGAGCTGCTGGTTACTGGTGGTCGCTGAATGCGTGGAAAAATTACTTGCCGTGCAGTTAAAATCGAACAAGGTCGTCCAAATTTTGGTGATGAGCTGAAATATGAGAGAAAGTTGTTTAGTTTATAAAATATTGGTATCACCTGGCTAGGTAGGCCACATGTTAATAAAGGGGTGCTCGACATTCGTATGGGGTTTTAAACCGAAACAGTCATTTTGAAGATCATTCAGTGCAGTTCACGGCGCTGCCCTTTTTAATAATTTAAGCCGTTTCTGACCAACACGCCCGCAAAGATATGCACACTTTTTCGTTCAGACTGTTTCAAGGCCATTCAGGCATGCAAGACGCCTGAGCGACATCATCTAAATCGCACCAACCCATGGGCCATGCGGTGTTGAAGGCTAGGAACATTATTATCGTCCAGCCGTTCAGAACAGGTGTCCGTGTGCATAATTTTCATATGAAGTAAATGTCAGTTGGTTCGGAATCAATGTTGAGGAGGCTATACGAGTTTAAGTATGTAAATACGATTTAGCATCTTAAACTCACGAAAAATATACAAGAACACCACAAAGGGCCAAAACACAAGTGCGATAGCGATATTTGATTTAGAAATACTTCCAAACCCTACTGCCATCTCCCGGCGAGTCTGAAGTACTGCAAGTGAGTGTTAGGGCGACAATTTCGCTCGGCAAGTTTGGCAGCACCTTAACGGCATGCAAACGCTCCATGACAGAATAAATAACGTATGTAGGAGTACATTTACCAAGTAGAGAACTTGTGTTGTTAAGGGCAGTTTTTCCACTTAAAAGTATACCAATGGTTACAAGTGAGCTTATTTCATCATATTTGATGTTTGCTTCAGTGTCGTCAAAAGTGAACCATTTCCTGTAAGTAATGGTCAGTAGTCATTTCTGACACACATGTACGCGTGTACGCACAAACGCACACACACGCACCCCCCCCCCCACCCCCACCCCCCCCCCCACACACACGCATGCACGAACGCACGCACGCACGTACGCGCGCACCCCCCCTCTCTCTTTGTATATATATATATATATATATATATATATATATATATATATATATGTGATATGCATTCAACTATATTCCGATATGCCATGTATCAGTCATGCGCCATGACTATCCATGAGCGGTCGTTTCACTCGCCCATGCATCACCCACGCGCCAGCAGGGTTTTGGGAGCGAGAGTTACACGCAGGTCAAACGGTCTGAGCTTATGGCATTTGTTCACGCAAACAGCCATTGGCGGCGCAATGCCCTGGAGGAGTGCCGCCCCCATGATGCCCCCTGGCGCTCCCGCCCAGGGGGCCGCCGAGGAGAGTGTGGTCCTGTCCGAAGCCGCACCGCCGCCCGATGGCCGGCCAAGGGTCTCGGCAAAACGGGCTGCTCGCAATCGATCGGCGGGATTTGCCGATGTAAAATAATTTCAATGCGAACTGTATTGTAAAAAGCATAATGATGCGTAATCCAGCACGGAATCAAATCGTCATGTTAGAAGTGGATTGCAAAACCTTCTGCAATTTCGTTGGAAGGAATGCGGTTCGGATCTTACAAGCCTGTGGTCAAACTATCTCCATCCATGAGTTATGGAGTGAAAACGTTTTTGAGGATAAACCGTACCCACCGTGTTCAATTGTCAACGAGTTTCTCCCATTGAGATGCACATTTGTGCAAGAGAGAAGGATGATGACAGCTTTCTCGTTGAGGCCGCTTTAACAGACCTCCCCCGCCAAAAAAAAAAAAAACACATGGGTAAAAAGTGTCACGAACGGTGTCACAAGAGCAGGCTATGATCTCCATGGGTCCTAGTGTGGCCCTTCTGCTTAGCGGATTATCCAGACGCAAGACAATTTTTTTTTTTGCTGGCCCTTCAAAATGTAGAAAACTAGCTCCCCTAGAAAACTAACTGCACTCTCATCGTTACGTTTGCTTATGTAAGCGTGTACAGCCGAGTTTCTGCAAACATCCCTTTAAATCCTTTTTCAGATCTGGCCTGACGTGACATTGATCTTGACTGACCCGCAGGAGCATCACCATCGGCGACTTGTAGTCATTCTTGTTTATGACATCACGGCATTCCGATGTTAAATCGACGACGAATATCAACATTGAACTCAGCATTGGACGTGGCGTGGCCTTGCCTAAGAATGAGCCTTGTGAAGTTCACAGACAGTGATATGACGATATGACGATGCCCGACTGCGTATTTTGCAGCGCATGCTGGGTGATACTGCGTGTACATCAGCTGCAAAACATCTATCATGACCGATTTTATGCTGTGCAATATCTTAAAGACGTGGTCATATCTCTTTGATCTGGTTCGAATGTATGCTACAAGTTAAACGTTAGGTGCAATATGGTTTTTAACTACGCTGGCCAACGCGTTATTTTGATCCGCCCAGTAGCTCAGACATCTGTGAAAAGCTGGAATCCGTTCCACCGAACCTGTTTTTTGACCCGTCTTGTTTGGAAGCAGCGCAGGAGCAAGTGTAGTGCCTGAATGGCGCCACTTGGCACGATTGGAACATCCATGGGTGGTGCAGTCTGGATATGAAAGCTGTCGTTAAAGAAAAAGCAAGCCAGACGAATGTTGTGCACGTTTAGACCAAATCATACGAAAGGAATTTATGCGAACATGTAACAAACCGTTCCGATTTTTTCTCTTGCGAATACCTGACTTTCATCGTACCAGAAGTTGTTTGCTGATTGAGGTAGATTTTGCCGGTGTACAGTTTCCTGGACGTACAGATTAAACGAGTTGTAACCCACTCTACACAGGAATAAAATTCTGGCCACGTGCCTTGCTTAACTGAGATCCACTCCACATTGTTGATACCATGGGTATAACCATACCTCTACTCTTTGAGATTGGGAGGAAGGGACAAACCAGGATTGCAGGGACCACACTAGAATTGTGAAGGGACAACCTGATCTATAAATGTTGTTTTGAATGGGAAAAATGTGCAAAATGTGCATTCTACGGGAAAAATTGGAGGGGACAGAATCTTACGCTGCCTGAAGATTGGAAGGGCTTGTCCCACATCCCTTCTCCGACCCCACACTGGTTATACCCATGGTTGAAACACGATACGGATTACGGCGGAAGTGGCGGACTTACCGACGCCACCAACGGTGAAGCTCCGCGCAGCAAAGCAAGAAAGAACAGCTGTTTCCCTCCTATTTTACCGAGTGGGTGAGCATACGGCTGCACGAGACCTTAAATATCTACACTCATGCTGCTCAAACCTGTGCTTCATTGCCTGATTTACAAACCATATCTGCCTTAATCTGAATGCTTCAGGGTTCCTCCCGTGATGGCCATTACCCATGTTCAGGGAGCTCTTTACTGTAGTTATTTGTATTCGGACAAATTTTCCTGCACCTAGCGATTACACCTAAATCTGATCTGGGTCAGATCCGTTGGGCAGGATTAAATACGTCGGGCAGATCCGCTGGGCACTGTACAATACAATGCGATACATTTGTTGGGAGCAATCGCAGTTGTTTAGCCCGGGGAACCGTGGATATCCATTTAGGCTGGATGCTAGCAAGCATGATGCGGTATGACAGGAGACTCGAACGTCTAAGACTTCACTGAAAATTTGTATTTGTTTGATTATAAGTGATTATACGGCAAATTGGCGGGCTATTTTTTATGAAGGTGTTCGAAAATAGGGACAGTTGTGCGAGTTGCATCATATCTGAGTAATATCCGAGTGATTTACTTCAAATCCTTGTGACGGATGGCAGGCTTGGTGCCGCCTGGCAGCTGACGTACAGCAGTGCCATCTACCGTGTAGTGTACTTTAAACTGCACGCGCGCGCGCATCTCGGGGTGCACGCGATAACTGTGGTTTGTTTGCATGCCGTTGAAAGTTTGAACAACCAGTGGAAATGTTTGTAAGGTCACACGATATAACCAGACTAATCTGAATGTTGCACGTAGAGGTGGGGAAGCATATGTGCCACATATGCCGCAAAACATTTGGCGTTTGCCGCCTGTCAAGGATACTGAGACGGCGCAATCTTTCTTCCAAGGCGTTGACCGGCACATGTCGTATCAGCTGTGTATGGGTGTGTTGTCTCAGTAATATAAGGTAGGGAAGATTAAGGGAGTTGCATCATTTTCTACTATGACCTCCCTTATACCATGACTATAGAGGATGGGACTAAGGTACTGATATCTGCAGACAGAATGATATTCAGGTACATATGAAGTGATTAATGTTTAGAGAACGCACAGACATTTTTTTGGTAAGTTACCTCCTTTTCCAAATAATATAACCTAATCCACCCTGAGAGCAACTCGCATCACGGGATAGAGGTGGCTGCATTCATTTTTCATTGGCATGAAGAGAGCTACATCAACAACGAGCTGAATGTGTTAGCATACGTAAACCTTACGCTCGTCTTTGCTATTTCGCGATTTGACGTCATTTCCGCGCGACTGGCTCCTGTTCTTTTTGATCAGCTTTGCTTAGTTTACAACTATTGCCACCTCGTTTTCGGTTGCTGAAGTATGAATTGAGGATCTTCATAGGTACTGAGAATATCGACTTATGTCTGAACGACAATGAGTCGTGGCAATCATGTCATTCAATCATTGACGGTAGATCAGCAAATGACATCAACATGGGTGTCGCTCAAAAAGTTGTGAGCCAAAGTAAGGAATAAATATATATATATATACATATATATATATATATATATATATATATATATATATATATATATATATATATATATATATGTGTGTGTGTGTGTGTGTGTGTGTGTGTGTGTGTGTGTGTGTGTGTATGTGTGTGTGTGTGTGTGTGTGTGTGTGTGTGTGTGTGTGTGTGTGTGTGTGTGTGTGTGTGTGTGTGTGTGTGTGTGTGTGTGTGTGTGTGTGTGTGTGTGTGTGTGTGTGTGTGTGTGTGTGTGTGTGTGTGTGTGTGTGTGTGTGTGTGTGTGTGTGTGTGTGTGTGTGTGTGTGCCTAGGTGATTTGTTCATTATTTACTTATGTATTCACAAGAATGGGCTGCCCAGAATATATGTAGCGATTGCAACCCGTTTACACATACGCTCGTGACACACCAAAATTTAATAGGCAAAACAAATGCATTTAATTCAACATAAAACAAAACAAAAGAACTCCTCCGCGCACCATTTAAAACAATGGGACTCAGCATTTCCTCAAACACGCTCAGGCAGATGCTCTCCTGTTGGGAATGTCTTTCCCCCGCTTCTTTCAATCAACACGCATTGTGACCCTGCTGTACTCTTCAGGTACACTGTTGGACGCAAATAGCCATCGCAGTTGACGCGCTCTTAAAACCCAATGACAAAGGAACGGGATGCACTGTCATGCGATTATACTTATGTACGCATACACGGTGCTCAATGAGCTCACCCACGCCCAGCCAACCTGACTGCCTTCGGAGTCCGGATGGCACTGATAACGATGGTGCGTTTGAAGCTTCGCTATCACTCTGGCCGAAAAATGCTTTCAAAGGCAGCATCCGTGCGGCGCCAGCGGCGCCTACAGCAGTGCTGCAGCAGAACACATCCGCCAGCGCTGGCGGTTGGAGTGTGTGACGCATGCGGTTCCTTGTAATCAGATGACGATGGTATAATATCACAACCGAAATCCCTGTGCACGCAAAATTCCATGAAGTGGTGATGGCCCAGACAGGGTTTCACAGGAACGTAACAACGACGCTATTGTCAGACGCTTATTGACTTCATGGAATAACCCACCGGCGCAATCAATTCTACGGTGGTTCGATGGAGTTTCCACACTGATAACACTCAGGGCCTTCGCCGGATATTTGGAGGGTTTTACAGAGATGTACATTGAGGCCTTTTTGAACGTAGATGGTACATCAACATGGGATAAAAGACGTGTTTTGAAATTGCCAAGCCACAATCGTCCGGAAATTTCCCCCTTCATTCAGAATTGAATGGTGAAAAATAGATGAGATAGTTATGAACATGCGTGCTCGCAAGTCTCAGAAACGAAAGCCCGACGCCTGGCATGCACTCTCCCAAGGCCACTGGTCGTCGGCCTCTGGCTAGCACTGGGCGGTGGCCAACAGGCGGACAAAAACGGCGACGGATCTGAAACAAGAGCATGTGAACGCTTAAGGACATCAATTAGCATGCTTAGAAGGTAGTCCGGGCGGATAATTTACCCGCACGATATTTAGACGAAGAATAGGGACGAATTAACATGTTTGATGAGGAGTGCTTGGTTTTATATGAACTGCAACCCTGGCCCATAGATGTTCTTGCTCCTAAGATGCCGAACGCCCAGGCTCAAAACCTTGTTAAGCAGCTTATTCCACTAATAAATTCTGCAAAAGCACTGATGTCAAAAATGAAAACATGTGTGGGTGGTTTTTCATTTTGACCACATTGAGATTAACTCTTATAAACACTTATCAGGCGCTTCCATTTTTTTCCGGGCAGGAAGAAGTTTGTTATTAGTTTGCTTGATGCCATATTGTCACTATTCTCTGGGTGATATACGTTCTAAGTGTTTTGCCATTTTGAGCAATGTTCGATATGTTATGGATTTCCTCTACAAAAATACGGTGTTTAGATTTAAGAAGTAGAAACAGGTCTTGAGTCTGAAGTTGTAGCTCTGTAGGTATCCATTTTTCAGTCGGTACCTTAGTTGTGTGCAATGTGCAGTGCCAAAACCCGATCCAGTTTCCAAGATGTTTTCGATGCGGTCGAAATGTCTGGAGCTTGTGATACCGCCACGTGCCTCTGGTGTGAGCTGCCAGTCGCCTCACAACGATATTGATCCACCTGTCCCTTGACTCAGGTGCTTTCAGCTTTGAAGGGGTGTCCGCAGGGGTGTAGTTTAGCAAAACAGGTTTGGGCACTGAGCGGGGAACATGGCTCAACATAGCCTGAAAATACACAAAAACAGACTTCTCCCGGATTTGACCTACATTCCTGTCAAAGCTAGGAAGCTGTAGCCTCCCTCAGGTTAATATGAAACTACATTCCTGCTCCAATACGTTTATTTGCTCTACTTCTGAGGGAGATGTTGTCTTCGGCATCATTATCATTCCATTGGGCTTCGATGGTCTGCACCAAATTCTAGTAATCGACGTACGATCAATGTTATGCAGTTTTAAACGTTGTTGGATGTGTATGGCTTCAGAAATAAAGAGTGTAAGTTGATGTGAGCGACTATTAAAGACTGCCACAGAAACCGCCAGCAGGTGGCCGCGAGACGGGCTTCAAGACGTCATGCGGCATTCGCGAGAGGCATGTTCGAAACGCCTCGTGTTGTTTTGCTGATCATTGTCGCGCGATCAGCGCTATTGCTTTATTCACGTGGTGTCGACCGTCGGTTTTCGTGCTGTTTCACTGCACACTCACGTCGAAGTGGAGGTCGGCACATCTCAAGAATGCTTCTGAGCGTGCCGGCCGGGGAGTTCGTGACATTTTTGGGTGATAATATTCGACCGCATGCTGCATCCTCCGATAACACGTCGCAAGAAATCATTGCAGCGAACGCATTTTGCTGCTGTCTTAAGACTTGAGCATCGCTGAGTAATTCTAACACGCGCAAGCCATACCACACAACTAGACCTGAGTGAACAAGACACACACACTTTTCGATCAAAACGCGCAGAATGGAGCAAAAATAAAAATGTTGTAGTAAACATGGTACGAATACGGAGCTCTAAAGGTTTGACGAGCTACGCCAAGTGCTCTTAAATGATCAGCACATCGAAGTTTGCACTTTATTTGTTCCTTTTACCAATGACACAACTCTAATAAACCTTTAAAACTTGTGTAACTTTGAACTCTCTTTGCCCCATTCTGTTTGTACATTATATATTATGCCACATTCTGTTCTTAGAGTTCAAAAGGTTCGAAAGGGCAAACTTACCGTTGGGAGCCAAGCACAGCACTCACCGTTAGGGTCCAGCAAAAGGGAAATTCCACCGTTGGGGGTCAAATTGAGCTTGGGGGGGGGGGGCGCACTGCATCGCCCAGAATAATACAAAGCGACACCCGTGGATATCAATGTCCGTGCATTGCATTACTGATGCAACATGCCCCACGCACAGAGCTGTACATATTGTATCAGCTCTGATACAACATGATATCAGCTCTGACACAACATGTACCGCCCAACAGCCCCGACATCTTGGAAGAAAGTTTGCGCTACTCCGAAATTCTTGGTAGGCTAACGCCAGTTGTTTTGCGGCATATGCGGCACGTGCATTCCCACTAGTCAGCATAACATCCAGATTAGTCTGGTTATATAGTAAGACATAAGCACACATTCCCACCGAGCGCTAGAGTTTTCAGCGGTTTGCATATGACATATTTGTCGCGCTCGCCCCCCAGCGCGTGAACGCACGCTGCCGGAAGTGTACGGGAAAATAGAGGGCGCTGCTGTGCGGCAGCCGAATGGCTCTCGACTGGCATCTGTCGCAAAAATTTCCAGAGAGCCGCCCTTATAGTCTTTGGACAAACAACGATGTCATTTACTGATTTGCTGTCCATGATTGACTGGCTCGGGTGCCACGACTTGACGTCATCCAGACAATAAGTCTTCAGTTACAGTTCCTTTGTAGATATATCATTCCTATCTGGGCAGCCGAAATGAAGGTGGTAGGTGAGTTGTAAAGCAAACATTGACTGATTAAAAATGACAAATATGTCATCTCTCAATTATAAAGATTTATGAGCTGTCAGAGAAAAGCGTATATTGTTGGCATATCGCTACGCATTCAGCATGCTTGCGACGCCAGCTACTTCACGCAAAAAAAACTGATACAACATCCCCACCATGCGACACAATTCACTCCAAGGCATGGGAACTGGTTGTGGGTGGCTGGGGCGGCTATATCGCTTGAAATAGTTATCATTCATACCGGGGCGGACCCAGACATTTAAGAGAATACGCAAGAATACGCAAATCGTATTCGGATTTTTTACGGCGTAAGCGATGAAAAAGTCCAACAGTAGACTAACAAATGGGGTCGGGGGTCACATCTTTGTACTAAATTTGGGGCTCGACCCAACGGGTGGGGCGCGTCGGCATGTGCAGACCAGCACCAATGGCTTAACACGGGAACACGCGAAATTCGCTGGTCAAAAATCGTAGGAACGCTTGTCGAAAATCGGCTCATGGTCCAGCAAGGAATGGTTACAGCGAAACGGGAACAGCATATTTCGAATCAGAAAACGGCGAGCAAACGCGTTAACAAAAGCGCGAATCGATGCACTCCACGTGCACTTGCACACGTGCACAAATTACAGGTCCGTCGGTTCTGGAGGATCGCAGGATTGATGTCAGATCTCGACAACGCGAGCGGATAGCGACATCAAATCGCCTGTGCTGTGCAAGTGTATGCGTGCCGTCTACAGCTCATCAGCCAGCCCATCACCGCCAGACAGGCGAGGTTGACAGGTGGTGACAACACTGTGACAGGCGGTGACAACAGCAGTCGAACGGGAAGCGGCTACGTCGCGTTTTCTGCAAACCAAACGATTTCGAGTGCAATCCAACACGCTGACGTCTAAAGCGAGCAATCCGAGGCAAACAAATTGCAGTGTTTTTTTGTCACAGTGCTTTGGTTGCGACCGTTCAAAACGTTCGTCGCTGCAAAATTTGCCGCTTTTGTCGATATAAAATGTCCCGCTCATTTGCCGGCATGGAGCCAGCTGCGTATTGGCAATGAAGTCACAGATTCGCACTGGGGGCTTCCTGGCGCCGAGCATGCGAACGTGCCGCTGTGTATTTGACTGCTGAGGATCGCAGCTAAAGGTGACAAAAACTAATCGGCCCAAACAGCAGTATGCCATGACACTGGCGCTCATCTTCGTTTTAATGTGGAGTTGACCACGGGTCGTCTAGTGCAATGATTGGATTGGCTTATCTGTCACAGCTCATGTGCACCACATATGCGCGCGGCGGATGCCTAGGCGTTTGAGGACACATTTCGCAACCCAGCGCCGTAAGGAGACAGTGAACAACCAGCACTTCAGACGATGCTTCCAAGTTTCCCCTAAAATTATTGCAATGTAGTAACACGCGCCAACGACAGGGGCGCAGCCAGAGCCTTGCCAAGGGGCATTGGTGGGGCGCAGGGTTGACAAGGGCCCCCTGATAGTAAAAGGGTCCCCGAAAAAATCGCTGTATATGGCCCATTTGCTTTTAAGAGCATGTTTTTCTTATATATATATATATATATATATATATATATATATATATATGTTACACGTTCTACCTTCTCAATGGAAATATAGGCCAGATGCTACCACGAGATCAATTTTGGCTCCAGTTTACAGAGAATAAAATGGAAAAATCATGCGTTCAGTGACTGCATGAAATAAATACCCGGCGCTCTTCATTTTACAGTGATCCAGCACACTCTTTTCAACGGGTAGAACTCAGAAATGCCGTCAGATTTTGTATGTGGGTTGTACAGAGTTAGCAAAGATTCTGTGAAAGTAGACTGAAGACCAAAATGGGTTAACAATTTGTATTAACATGACCAAGTCATGTATGTTTGGGTACATTGAACATTAAGTCAGAGTTAATTAGTGGTATAAATTTTGTAACGTAGTTTTGAGCATGCGCACTGACATATCTTAGAACAAAAAACTCGACGCCAGGCGTTGCAGTGTACCTAAGCCGCGCAGCGTCGGCCCTGTGGCTAACTAACATTAGGCCGTGGTCAACAGATGGGCAAAAATGGTGACGCATCTGAAAGAGGTACCTTTGAACGCTTTTGGAAATCAAAACGCACACTTAGAGACATTCCAGTGGCATATTTCACCTGTGTGGATTCTAGACTGTAGCGTATGGTCTTTGGTCTCTGACAGTAACGTATGGTCCCTACAACACCGCAAAATGGTCCTGGAATTTTGAGGTGGAACTGAAAGAGTAGGGTGAAATCTCCATTTTCTGTGTTGCTGTAGCTTTAATCTGTTCAGATGGCAGTCTCAAAGTTGTAAAAAATATTTGCCCAGTGCGATCTCTGAAATTTACGAACCAATTTTGAAAGACATTCAAAAGCATTATCTTGCGATGACCATTGCTGCACGTCCGGCGCCCGCCCCCTGGCGTTACTTACAGAATGTGAGCGCTCATCATAAGTTCGTATGTTTCTTTTAGTTGTCGGAAGGCCGCGGCCAATGCAACAGACCCTCTGTCATTCGGGCTCGCGTCCCCGTCCCTGTTGAGCAAATCTTCCTGTGATCGAATCGAGACCCCTTGTTGGCAGAATACCCTGTTAGGCACTGTGGGCTCCTGAACGATATAGGAGCACGACCAATGTAAATTGCGGGCCTGGCCTTGTCTTTGCTTGGGAAATGGGCCCACAGAGCTCAGACCAACACGGAGCCGACTGTTCGTTGTTCGTGATCTCTGGTCGAGATGCAGGAACACTCTGTCTCAGGGATTCCCATCGGTGCAAGAGATCATCCCACTGACAATTGAGATCGCGACCCCATGGACAGGGTCCTTAATGTGACCTACAGCCAGCCGTTCGGACCCTTCAGCCATCCTATCCGGCTCCTGATCTTTTGTCTCGAGAGACCCTTCGGTCACTCTTCGGGCCTCCCTCAAACACCGCTTCGACTCAGGGCCACTTGACATCGCAGGACCCCTGTCCGTCACTGTGGCCACTAATAGAAACAGGAGCCCCTCATTGTGTCAGGGACCCCGAACATTGCAAATCGCGGGCCCCGGCCTCGTTTCTGCTTGAATAATGATTCTTGGGGAGGGGGGGGGGGGCAGGGCCCCAAACGGCCATGGAGCCGACTGTTCGGTTTTCGTGGTCTCTTACCGACTTAGACACCCGCATTGTCTCAGGGGTTTCTCAAAAGGTGCAACAGAACCTCGGACTGATATTTCAGGTCACTACCCCACGGGCCGCGATTCTTTATGTGGTCTACAGCCAGTCCTTCGGTTAGTTATGTCCTCCAACCGGGCCTTTGATCGTCGGTTTCCGAGAACCGTCTGGGCTCCTCCTCGGGTCTCATCAAGCACTGCCCTTGGTCGGCGCGAGGCCCCTTGCGAGCACAGGGCCCTTTGTTAGACACTGTGGGTCCCTTACAGATGCAGAGGCTACGACCAATGTAAATCACTGGCCCCAGCTTTGCAGCTGATTGAGAAGTGGGTCCTCAGGCTAATACCAACACGGGGCCGACTGTGCGGTACTGGCAGTGTCTGACTGACATATAAGCCCATGTTGACTCAGGGAGCCCCCGATCGGCGCAAACGACACTATGACTGTTGCTTACGGGTCCGTCTTCGCAGGTCGGGCCCCTCAATAAGACTCCGACCAGCCCTTTTTGTCCTTAGACCCTCCAAAAGTGCCCTTGATCGTCGAACCTGGTGGGCCCCCTAGGCTCTTCATGCCACATGGCCCTGTTACGCGCTGTGGGGCTCCGAGTAATGTAAATCGCTGGCTCCGGCTTTGTCTTTGCTTGGAAAATGGGCCCTCAGGCCCATGCCGCCACGGCCGACTGTGCGTTACTGGCGAAGTCTGACCGAAATATAGGCCCTTATCAACTTAGTGGGCCCTGATCAGCGCATAGGGCCCTCTGGCTGGCAATGGGGTGCCCGGCCCTGAATGAGACCTCTGTATTATCCTTAATCGCAAGTTCCGAGGGAACCGAAGGGCCTCCCGGAACCTAACGGAGGCACGTGCTTCCTGGTCCCCATCCCCGCCTGCACTACTGGTTAACGCTAAGGGAACTGCTTTTTCAAACACGCTTACGACATTGTTGCACTAGTGGAAAGCCTACGGTAGGTATAGCCTTGAAAGCTTTGAGGGATTAACTACAAATTACTACAAAGACCTAAAGGTACACGCTTTCCTGTTCCCTACCCACGACGGAACCCATGATTGTACGTACTTAAATGCCTATGCCTGTCACCAGTTTGCGCTGTCAATGAATTACCTGACAAATTTTGGCAAACTCTCAAACTACTGGTCACCCAATGGTTACACTGGGGCTGGACAACCTCATCCCCTAGTTACGGGTGTCAAGCGTAGCGTCACGAAAACGTGACGCCCGTTTGGCGGCCAAACGGCAAAGGCGCTGAGAGGCGGAACTTCGAAAAATGTTGCAGATGTTAATGTAAAATTGCAGATGTAAGCAAATATCTTATCTCAATTTTCAGAGATGTGCAGGATGCAGCTGTGTGCCCAATTACAGTTTTGATACATTTATGGTTTGGCCCCCAATGGAGCTGGATGCAAGAAACATAAACCACGAGTTGGTTGTCATGAGAAGTCAACTGTAAACGTCACCCCCTTGTTACCCTTCGGTTACGCCTCATCTCCCCTACCCCCCTTAGTGCGTGAAAAAACGCATCTGCACCTTCATGCGTGGTGCAACTTATGAGCGGCTTATAACACTCCCTCGTTAAAGTTATATTCTTAGGTTTTTGGCACTTCACTGTGCTCATGATAGATTGTTATTCTCGAAAGTGATTGGCTGATGGCAAGAAAATATTGCTTGCCGTCTGGTGCTGTGAGCACATGCAATAATAGCTCTTGAGCAAATCAGCTGTCCATGTAAACAACGGAAGCACGCGCGGCATATCTGGCTCCGTGCGGGTTCGGGGGCTTGTGCTCTCGGGATGTATAGGCGTTCCGCAGGCTCCCGATGGTTTATTGTTTTATTAGTTACCTTACTCATCTTTTTCGAACCCAAATGATGAAGTAAAACCGGTTCTGTTCCTTATTTTGGCGTAAGGTAGGTAGTCATTATCGTTAATGGTGTGTTAGTGTAACCCAATGCCCTGATCTAAAGTAGGCGAAAACCCAGCTTATTTGACGAGGTGTGGACTTGGGTGGCTGCATAACGCCTATGGACAGTTAGGCAAACAAACACGTACCTATATGATAACAGTACATGCTGTACCAGTGTGTTAAATCAAATTACATTGACATGGATGAAGTATTGTGCACTTGTCATGAGCAGACATTTTCTTTCATACATATGTAGACATGTACTGACAAACTATTAATAATATTGAAGAACTGACTCTCCTGTGTAGTAAATTAATTATGCACATCTGCATTGCTGCTACCTGTCTGTTGACAGCAGCATATTTGCAATTTGGAAGACTTTTTTGACTTCGCAAGCAGTACACTTTTTCTTTCAACAACCATGTTTTGGGTGTGGGTGGACGCTTGGAAAGGTTGGACCTGTAATGAACATTTTCCCACCACATGCTATATTTTGTTATCCGCTTGGGCTTTTGGGCATTGTAATCTGGCTTGTACAGCATGCAAGGTGGCAATGCCTATCTATGGTATCAAGCACACACATTTTATGAGTGAAGCAGCATGCCCATAAAAGTCAAGAATCATAGACAAACCAGCTGACAGCACCCATGCTTTCAAAGCAGTGGTTACTGCACATTGGTATCACTCTGGGTAAGTTAAAGTACACCATGCTCAAGCTCATATCTTGACTTAAGTGTACAATGCCTGAGCTTGTGATCAGCCTCAATCTTGTTGTCTGGGTTGTCATCTAACAGTATACAGAGAATCAACCATTTAATAACCACTGTTATAGAAATAAAATAGGGCATATGCTGCTTACATGCTTCTTAAGCCATCTGGCAATCACATTGAAAACATTTTGAAAGAAAGCAGAAAAGCTTTTATTGTCAGCTGAACATGCATACCCTTCCTATCATAACTTATGTTTACATTCAAGGGGACTGTAAGTCAAGCAGATTCCAGTTTGTAGTTGCCTGTTTGATCAAACTGCATCTTGCCTTCCAGGCCTTTAAATCAGAATGCATCTTTCTTGAAGGCTTTGAAGGTGCTGTGGCTTACCCCCATGTGCACTCAGTCTACACTGACACTTTTCTTTCTGTGATTGTATACATGGATGCCAGTCTCTAACTCTTGGCTGCATCAGCCCAGCCTGACCAGCTGACTCAGCTCCTGCTTCCATTCCCAGGAGTCGCAGCCTGGCAGCATGGCTGGCTGGACACTGAAGCTCAAGTGGTCAGATCACCTGAACTCTGCCTGGCTGGCTGAGCGGCCAGAGGAGCTGTGCCAGCGTGATGTCACTGAGCAGCTGTATACCCGGCTGCTGGAGACCAAGGTGGGGCATCAGTCTGCTAGACTGCCCCGTGGCACTGCCTGCCGCGCGGCGATGCAGCGGCGCTGCGGTGCGGGTGAGAGGTGACAGACTCTCCTGCTATCCTGCCAGGCGCGATGGGCAGCACTCAGGGCAGTAGGCAACTTAACTTGTTTAGCAGGTGGCCACTGCTGGCTGGTGGCGCCACCGACACGGGTGTCGGCGCCTGCCTCCGGGGGCAGCAGGTCCGACATGCTGCGGAGATGTAGAGACTGTCGCTCATTTGCCTCACTTCCCGTTCATGCACCGACATTCCATTCTGTTCCCCACCATTCTTCCTCCTGCGGGCGCAAGCCGCGCGATCGGTGGAGCGTTATTCTATCGGTGACCGTGATTGTCTCGAGACGTTGTGACCCTCCTCCAGCCAGTAACAGTCGCATGTGTCAGCAAATTATCAGCTGTTATCACCTGACAACGTTGTGCCCGCTCCGCCGCCGCAGGAGGTGGTGCCGCAGCACGACTCGTTCCCCATGCTGCCGGGCGCCAAGCTGCCGGACTTCGAGTCGGACAGCGGCGCGGCCGGCGCCGACCACGAGGCGTTCGTCAACAGCCTGCTGACGCTGCAGCTGAGCCTGGCCGCCGCCGAGGTGGCCGAGGCGCCGTTCTCGGCGGTGCTCCGCCGCCGGCTGGTCGTCCTGCGACGCATTTTCCACGCGCTCTCTGCCAAATATCACGATGCCGGCCAGGTGAGGCGGAAAGATGCGGTATGATGCTGTATAACGATTGGAAGGCCTGGGGCCCGAGTGTGTTGGATTGTGCGCTTAGAAGCAGGTCTACCTGTAATCTGCATGGCCAGAGACTGCGGCTGTACAATGTCTGAACGCGGTTCCTTGTGCTGGTGGCGTGCGGACAGGCTGCAGCTCCGCACGATGTGGCCGTGCGTCATTAGGGCTTTACGACGCGCTCAGTTGCTGGGACTGTATGGTGCCGCCTGCCTCCCACCCGGGCGGAAAGGACGGGCACCGCGGGGAATCGAACCCCGTTCCTCTATTTTCCCCGACGCGCAGCTGTAGGGCCTGTGTGAGCGGCTCTGCGCTGTGTCTGAGTGTGACTGGCCTCAGACTGACAGTGCCTGTGTGGCCGGCGGCCAGGCGGGCTCGCTGGCGCAGAGTCGCCGCGGCTCAGAGCGGTGTCTGAGTGTGACTGGCCTCAGACTGACAGTGCCTGTGTGGCCGGCGGCCAGGCGGGCTCGCAGGCGCAGAGTCGCCGCGGCTCAGAGCGGTGTCTGAGTGTGACTGGCCTCAGACTGACAATGCCTGTGTGGCCGGCGGCCAGGCGGGCTCGCTGGCGCAGAGTCGCCGCGGCTCAGAGCGGGCCGGCGCCGAGGGCGAGGCTGATGACAGCGGCGGCTGCGGCGGCGGCGGCGGACACTCGGCCCTCATCGCCATGAGCGTCAAGACCGGGCTGACGCTGGTCTTCGCGCTTCTCCGCCAGAGCTGGGCACAGCAGAGCGGTGCCGGTGAGCTGGACCCACCTACAGCTGGGCGTGGCCGCTGATAGCTGTGGGGGGGGGGGGGGGGGGGCGAAATCGCCGCTGGTTGGTGCAGTGAAACAAAAGGAGGAGCTGATGGGAATTAGTGCTAGGTACTTTGCTCGTAGTGCAGTTTATATTGCTTCGATAGGATGAGTATCTAATGAAGACAAGTTCCGTACTGGTGTGCGGAGTATCGTGCTGTGGTAGAGGAGATACGATTGGTGCGTGCATTGTGTAACTCTGAGATGCCACATGCAGAGTTGGAAGAGAAAACACGGACTGCCGGTCAGAAGGACGTAAATGAAGATGTAACATTAATAATATAATTCTTGCTAGCATGCTTGCAAGGCGAGGTGGTTGTATGACCGGCGCGCTCCCCCGAGCGTGCCCTGACGCGGCGCCCCTGCCGGCAGCGATCGGCACCGACGTGCTGCAGACGGCGCTGGACACAGTGGGCGCGCTGCCGCCGCTCTCGCTGGCCAGCGACGCCAAGCTCTCCCCGATCGGACGGCAGAGCCTGGCTGATGTTTCGCGCTTCCTCCGCTCCGTGGCGCTGCCGTCGTCCACCGCCGACGCCCAGGGTAACGGCTCGTCCTGCGCAGGGCAGAGCGACTGGGAGACCGGGGAGCGCCCGCAGAGGCGGGTGGCCATTGCGATCGGGTGTCTGTGTGTCGTGTTGGGCTTTGATTGTAATGGTTGGATCTACAGATCTGCACCTGGGCTTCTACCCTCCTTGTTGCGAAGCTGAATGAAGTTTTGAAAATAGGTTCAGTGTATCTACTGATGATTTCGCAGACCATTTCAAGCACAAGTTTTAGTTACATTGTACCTTAGTTAATCCTTTCATCGAGTGTAGACAATGAGTACCGATATATTCTGCTGCGGGACACCGATGGGTTCTACTCTGGGGCGCTCTGCAATGTGCTGTGATGCCATCTAGTATATTGTGACGCTGTGCAATATGCCGTAGCAGTGTTTGCCGTGCTGCGCTGCGACCGCGTGCGCTCTATGTGTCCAGTGTGCTGTGACGCTGTGTTGTGTGCTGTGGTAACGTCTGCTGTGCCGTAACCGTGTGTGTGCTGTGGTAACGTCTGCTGTGCCGTAACCGTGTGCGTGCTGTGCTGTCCGGCCGCCTGTGACGCTGGTCGGCCGCCTCCAGGCCGGCTGCTGGCCTCCCAGCTGCTGCTGGGCCTGGCTGTTCAGCGGGGCTCGCTTCGTCACCTGCTGGACTGGCTGGACATGGCGTTGGCCGCCTCCACCGAGGCCGCCCAGCGGCCCGACGTCAGGTCAGCCCCCCCCCCCCCCCCCCCAGCCTTCATACCAACCACACGGACTCGTGGCGCGGAGGCGCCATCGTGTGTTGGCCCGGCGTGGTGGAATGAGCTCGGCCCGGCAGCCTGGGAGTCCCGTGAAACGGCGCTCACAGTCGCCATGCAGTGGAGGCAAGGGAGACTTGCTTTCATTGCTGTTAAAGACCATCAGAAAAAGTAGTAGACCATTGCGTCTTCTGTGTGTTTAGGCACAACGTGTCGTCACGTGTTGGCCGGGTCGGGCCGCGGTGTGCGCGGCTCTGCGGGCGCGGCCCCTGCGACGCGGTGGGTGTGACCCTCGTGGCTTGTCGTGCTGTGGTTCGCCAGTCCGCCGCGTGAGGGCCACGCCGACGCCCTCTGACGGGCCTCGGCCGTCCCCAGCCGGCCGGTGCTCTCGGCCGAGTACCTGGGCCGCATGCTGCGCGTGCTGGGCGGCCGAGACACGACCGGCGACGGTCCGCCGGATCGGGAGGTGCCGCTGCTGGACGCTGCCATGTGCCTGCTGCTGAGACTGGTGGTGATGGCCGGTGAGCACGGCGGCGGCGGCGCCGGTGAGGGGCGTGATACCCTCAGTCGGGGGAGGTTTGTCAGCCGGCCTCGCTGGCTCGGGAGGCGTGGTCTTCCGTGGCGTCGTGCTCCGCCCATATGTGGTGTGCGCTGTGCGCTAGAGTTTTGTGTGGATGAAGTGGCTTTAGCACCCACGGATAAGATTGTGTGGGTTTAGCATAAAGAGACTGTTTGTCATTGTCCCACTGACGTTCTGCTGACCGGTCCGTGTGGCCGAGCCGGCCACCTCAGCGCCGCGGTCTGAGCCCGCATGTACCGCGCCCGGCAGAGGAGCACGTGGCGCCGAGCGACGGCGCCCAGTGTCCACCGCGGGCCGACAGCTGGGCCGTGTACGTGTGGGGCAGCAACTCCTCGTGCCAGCTGTCGGAGCCCAGCCAGGACAAAATCCTCGCCGCCCGGCTCGCCCCTGCCTTCGAGAACGTCCAGCAGGTGACGTCCGGCGATGGAGTGTCCGCTCGCTTTACTGTCGGCGTAGTCCGAGCGTGGGCGTTTTTTAGGGGAGCTGTGTGAAAGGAACGTGTGTTTCAAATGTTTCTAATGTCTTAAACTTGTGTGGTGTGCTTGACGTGCCCTGCTGCATGACTAACCGTGTGAAGTGCGCGCGCAGTCCGTGTTGTTCGAATCCCGCCCGCAGTATGTGACCGCTGAAGTCGATGATATCCAGGCTCCCATGGGGAGGTCCATGGCACCGCTCCCAGGCACCGCACAGCCAACAACCCAGCCTGCGCCGGCTCTACGTCGCTAGAGCCTGACGGCAGCGACACGTGCGGCGCTGTTGACGGCGCCGCCCTCCGCCGCCGTCAGATGGAGGCCGGCCAGTACTGCTCGTTCACGGTTCACGCCGACGGCACGGTGTCGGCGTGCGGCAAGGGCTCGTACGGCCGGCTCGGACTGGGAGACTCGGCCAACCAGCCGCTGCCACGGAGGTGAGGGCGCCGCTGGGGCACGGCGGTCGACGCCCGCTGCGCCCTCTGGGGACGCCGTCTGTGTGAAGGGCCGATGGGTGCAGCGGTGCGGTGGATTTGTGGGCATCCGCTTCCACTACGGCGTAGCTGCACGCCGGGTGTATTCGGCTGTCAGTGTATGACTGTTGAGAAGCTCTAATGGTGTGCTGGCAGAAGTAGGATCGTCATAAGAAACCATGCTACAACTTCGTCCTTCGAGATCCTTATAGCTTCCAGCGGTCGTTGTGCAGTAGTGTTTGATATCAATGGCTCGTGTGAAAACTTCCGACCGGACTTTGTATGCTGTCAAATGACTTTTATAACCCCGTGCAAACACATTTCTGGCCGCACGGTTTTATGCGTAAACGCGTCTAAACTAGTTGGAGCACTCCGGCGGTGTCTTTTCGAAAAGAACCCAGTGGTTTAGCAGCGTGTGCGGCGAGTCGGCGGGTGCGCCGCGAGCTGACGGGCCCGCCCTGGCAGAGTGTCGCTGGACCCGCCGTGCCGGGCGGTGGCCAGCAGCAAAGGCAGCGACGGGCACACACTGGCCGTCGCCACCGACGGACGCGTCTACAGCTGGGGAGACGGTAGGTGCCCGCGGCCGGCTCCGGCTCCGGCTCCGGCGCCAGCTCCCGCCGCCGATGCTCCGACCGCCGGCAGACGCCGTCGGCGTCGACTGAACGCTGCGGCTGTTTTTCTGGTCGGGTCGCATTCGAGCAGGGGACATGTGTAGGGTACCCGCGACGAAAGACGGGGAGGTTTTGGCTTTTGAGGATTTGCATGGCTTATCGTGAGTGTTTCTTACGGAGTCTTTTATGGCTTGCGTATAGCTTTTCCTTTATGGTATCGTTTCCGGGACGTAGCGGTGTACTCCTACAAACGTGTGACCGTTGGTGCGCCTGCCAGCGCGGCGTGATCAGGCTGGGTTCGGCCTGTGCCAGTCTCTGCTCTCGGCTCTGCTAGCGGAGCGTCCTGCCAGAACCGTAGCGGCGCCAGGCTGACGGCCTCCCCCGCAGGCGACTACGGCAAGCTGGGACACGGCAACACGGTCACGCAGAAGTACCCGCGGCGCGTGGACGGCCCGCTGGCGGGCAAGACCGTGACGACCGTGTCGGCCGGCTACAGACACTCGGCCTGCGTCACCGCGGACGGTCGACTCTACACCTGGGGAGAGGGCGAGCACGGCCGCCTGGGTGAGTTCCACCGCTGCTGGCCGGTGTTGGAACGGCAAACGTATGCGCCGCCCTGCATCTCACTCATTGGGGAGGACATCGTCATGGATGCAAGATGACCCTGGGAATCGACGCGCCCGAAAATTCCAGCGTGTGTTTGTGACGCGGCCGCCGCCGCCCGCCAGGTCACGGCGACAACAACAGCCGTAACGTGCCGACGCTGGTGTCCGAGCTGAGCGCCGTCGGCCAGGTGGACTGCGGCTCGGCCCACACGCTGGCCGTCTCCGCCGACGGACGCACCGTCTGGTCGTTCGGCTCAGGTCAGCGGCGGCGCGCGCCGGTCGTCGCGCGGCGCGGTGCCGAGGCGCCGGCCGACGCTGAGCTGCTGCCGGCCATCGGTCTGGTCCGGTCCGCCGGGAAGGCGCGGCGGCGGATACAGCGGCCGGTCGATGTCGACGTGCGGTCTGCGGCAGAGCGCGCGCTGATGGTGGGAGATGTTTCGTAATTGCACCTGAAGGAGCTGTTGATGCGCAACGTACGTGTGGATGGAATACCCCGCGGCTAACCGCCTCTGCTTTTCCCATCGGCCACCTGCGTGCTCGCATGACATGCTGGGGCTGGTGCCAATCTTTAGTTTGTGTACGTGTGTAGACGCGTGTGCGTGCGTGCATGCGTTCCGTGCGTCCGCGTCACGGCGGCGCGGAGTCGCCGCACTCGTGTGACTCCGTCGGTTCGTGATCCGCCTGACCTGCGCCCTCGGACAGGCGACAACGGCCGGCTGGGCCACGGCGACCTGGCGCGCCAGTTTCGGCCCAAAGTGATCGAGGCGTTCTCCGGCCTCACGGTGGTCAAGGTGGCGGCCGGCAACCAGTGCTCCCTGGCCCTGACGTCGCAGGCGGCACCGGTGAGACGGCAGCGCGCACGGGGATCGGGCGGCGCGCGGGCGTCGGTGGGGGGGGGGGGGGGGAGGGGGAGACCAGTGAAGTGCTTGGGGACCGTGGTGGGCGCGAGGACCCTGCCAGGAGTCGGGAGCTGCTTTGTTAGGATGGGCCATGCCAGGTGCGGACGATAGGGGTTTTCCCTAGGCCTTCTTGTTCGGATTGTATGTAGTGTTGTTCTGACGCCTGGCGCACGATTGGGCCTAGACCCCTTCTCCCACCCTCCTCCTGACCCCGCGTCACGGCCGCGTCGGCAGGGCGAGGAGGCGGGCCCGCTGCGGCTCTGGTCGTGGGGCGGCGGCGTCTGCCTGGGCCAGGGCTCGCCGGACGTGGCGTGCCTGCGCCCCGCCCTGGTCGAGGTGCTGGCCGAGCTGCGCGTCACGGACGTCTCGCTGGGCGACTCGCACTGTCTGGCGCTGACCCAGGTACGGGCGCCGACGCCGCTCGCGCGGGCGGCGCGGTGGGACAGCATTGCCGGGCTGGCCGCGGTGATGGGGCGCAGGGCAGGCCGCCCGACGGTTGTCAGGATGGCGATGTGCGCCGACATTGGGGTGTGTTGGTCCGGAAAGTGATGCAGCCGGCCATTGGTGTTCAGCTGTTCACGTACACCTAAATTGAAGCTTGTGTATCAAAACATAGAATATGGACGACTGTACCTGAAGAGCTGGACATGAACTGTGTGTCCGCGTTTTCGGAAGCTGTGTCCGACGATCTTCGAATGCGCCGTGCCCGTTTACCACGCATCCCATTGTGACCCCAGTCGTTGGTGTTCGATGCGCTGCGTCTGTCGGCAGGACCACGAGGTGTTCGCCTGGGGCAACAACTCGATGGGGCAGTGCGGGCTGGGCCACACCAACACGCCCGTCTGGCGGCCACGCAAGGTGCTCGGTTTGGAGGAGGTGGCCGTGCGTCAGGTGTCGGCCGGCACCAGCCACAGCTGCGCCTGGACCGCGCCGCCCCGCGACAGGTCAGGGCGCGGGGTGAGGCCCGCCCGCCTCCGGGGCGGGTCACCGCCTGGGACGGCTCTCCTCTCCCGGGCGGGGCTCCGAGCCGGAGCAAGTTGGACTGCCGCCTCGTCCCAGGGACGGGTCCGGCTGGCGACCGTTCAGGGACGGGGCGGCACCTGACCGGGGTCGGGTGGGACCGCAGCCCCGCAGCCAGCCCCCAGGACAGGTCGGACCGAGACCCCTCGGGGATGTCTCCGCCCTGTGCCATGCCACCCGGCTGGGAGGGTCCGGTGTCCTGATGTCTCCCCGGCGCTGCTCGGGATGGCATGGTCACATGCCACATTCGCCAGGCAGCTAGGATGGATAGCATAGCCCCGTGTCGTTCCGAGCACTTCACCCAGTGGGTGTGGCAGTGCACGTCCTTGTCTGATGCCCGTAAACTGTGAGCTGTGAAAAGCCTCCGCGATTACAGAGCTCTCATTTAACATACCCGTGATTTAGTTGTGTGCTTCGTACTGAAAGGCACTGCTGTCATGTTTTCACGTCCGTGATTTCATGCTTTCATACTCTCACTTTATGCTAAGTAGGCAACTTATTCTTGTTTTGTAACATGTTGGAAACTATTGGTTGAATTCCTGAGAGCAGCGCCCATACTGCGCAGTAATTGTTCCCTGAGCGCTGGCCCCACCACCCGGCCTTGAAATTCCAAGTTAACGGCGTCGAAAGCATAGCGTGCCGCAATGCTCGGCACAGGTAGTCTAGCGCTTTGACGTCACGACTGAGCGCGGCTGCTGCCACCAACCGCAGTCCTTTCCAATCGGGGACAATACAACCATCTCATTCACCTCATCCATCCAACATCACGTCTGCATCGTCCCATGTCGTGAAATCCCCTGAATTTTGTCCGAGGTCGGGGTCAGTGGACTATGAAAATACATTTCACAGTGTGTCACCAATCTAACACTGCATCCAGCTATGCCTCGCCAGTGTGACCCCTGGTCTGGCCAGTCAGGCGAGCACGTTCTGACCCGATGCCCGCTGGCTGCCTGCTGATGATCTTGCGCCCGGGGTCAGCAGACAGGCGTACGCGCTCAGCCGACCGTACTGCGTCAGTCTGGACGAGACCACCCTGGGCCTGATGCACTCGCTGCTGGAGCGCTACTGCACCGGCCTGGAGTCGGACCGGCCGCCGCTGCCCTTCGGCTCCCAGCAGTACGTAGCGACCGCGGCCCGTGACGGCTCTTGCAGTGGGCGTCGCCGCGGTGACGCTGGCGTCAACGTGATTGACAAAGTTGCATATGTTGCATGGTTTTATGGTGAGCGCGACGGTCCCGAGACTCTGCGTATTTATCGGGCTTTGTTTTCTGAGTTTCTTCCTTTATGCCACTACCGCGACCACAGTCTGGACATTCAGCGCCGTCCTTGCAACCGGCGGCTCTCCGTAATCTCCGCGGCCGTGGTGTCAGCGGGTGTGCGTGCGACTGTGGGAACGGACACTTTGACTCGTACGACTTCGCTAGCTGCAAATGGCGTCTTGTGGGAGTGCGAGCTGGCGTGTTAAGCTCCATACCGTCTCGGACCCGATCGCCGTGAGCTCGGACGGCGCGTCACTCGTGCCGTGTGGGTCGCGTCGACGGACGCAGGCCCCGCGCGCTGGACCGTGACCCGTCCGTCGCCGGCCGCTGCGCCAGGCTGCACCTGCAGTTTCTGCAGGCGTTGCTGGGCCTGCTGCGGACGCACCTGTCGCTGGCCATCCGTAGCGGGCTGGACGCCGGCGTGACCGGCGGACAGGCGCGCAGTCTGCGCACGCTCCTCTTCAGGTCAGGCCTCGCCGGGGTCACCGCGCTGCCGGGCCGCGTGGCCGGGCGGCTGGGAACGTCGCAAGGGGGTCAGCGACAGCGGTGGGAACAACGTCGTGGTGGACGTTTGTAGGTCAGGTTGAGGTCGGGATCACTTGGGAATTGGCTACTGCAGCTCAGGTCAGGGTCAGGGGTACCAGAAAACAGTGCTGGTTAGGTCGGAGCGCCAGGGCCTCCTGCAGTCAACATACTGTACTCAAGTCAGTTCGTTGTACGTCGTACGTTAATTGTACTACGCACGTACGATAAACGTACATTTGACGTTCGGACTACGTTCGAACGTCGGACGTACGTACATTGCTGCGCACGACATACGGATGTTGTGCGCAGGTACATGCGCGTGCTACAGGTTCCCAGACTGGTGTGGAGTGCGGTTCGTCACACGTTCGCGGCCGTCCTCAGACTGGTGTGGAGCGCGGCTCCTCACACGTTCGCGGCCGTCCTCAGACTGGTGTGGAGCGCGGTTCCTCACACGTTCGCGGCCGTCCACAGACTGGTGTGGAGCGCGGTCCCTCACACGTTCGCGGCCGTCCCCAGACTGATCGACACCAGCCTGCCGAGCTGCCTCCAGACGGCCGTGCTGGAGGCGCTCAAGATCGGCGCCCCGCTGCTGCTGCCGCCCCTCCGCGAGCGCATGGAGATCCTGCACTCGCTGCTGCCGCAGGGGCCCGACTGCGCCTCCAGACTGAGCGACGGACAGGTGTGCGGCGCCGGCGCTAGCGCTGCGGCCTGGGGGCTGGGCTGATGCTGGGGCGCTGGGCCTGTGAGGCTCTGGGGCTCTATGGCTGGAGTTGGGGCTGTAGGGTTAAGGCTGGGGCTGGAGTTAGGGCCAGGGCTGGGGCTTAGGCTGGAGCTGGGGCTGGGGCTAGGGCTAGGGCTAGGGCTAGGACTAGGGCTAGGGCTAGGACTAGGGTTAGGATTAGGGCTAGGGGCTGGGTCTGGGGCGGGGTGGGGCGAGGTGGAGCGGGTTAGGGAGGAGACGGCAGGGCTGGTGATGCAGCTGACCTCACCGTGTACAGCTGTCGCTGGTTGGTCTCTCTGTATACTCCCCACTCTGCCCCAGCTCCAGGCGGGTGATGATAATGTGGCAAACATCATCATTTTCTCTGGTTAAACCTTCTTATTTACTTATAATAAAGCCCCCTGGTCTGTGTATCAAGTACATTCTTTCGCTTCGTGTATGGTTGTGTTTTGCCCACAGTGTAGTTCTGTGGCCGTCACTGATGTCCATGTTGACGCCTGGCATCGTTCCTGAAAGCGCGAAGGCTCGTACGTGTCTCTGTCAACGTATTCGCACCCACCGCCTTGTTCTACTCCCGAGTCGTGTGCCTGGCGCCGGCGCCGCTGACCGCGCCGCCCCCGCTGCGCTGCAGGAGCTGCAGCTGAGCATGATCCTGACGTCGCTGGAGGAGCACACCCAGGTGGCGGCGCTGCTCGGCTACGGGCCAGCCCACGGCACCGCCGCCGACCCGGCCGTCGCCCTCCTGCTCATGAAGACGCTGCTCAGGAACGTGGGCTTCGACACGGTGCGTAGCGCGCGCCGACGCCGACGCCTCGCCAGCGGCGGGCCGTCAAACTGGCAGTGACGCGTCGGAGATGGTCGGTGCCAAGCTGGGTGGCGTATGTTAATCTCTTGCGTTCACAGATCAGTGTTTCGTGCATGTATTGAGCATGCGTCCGTGAGGTCCAGCAGGTGGTGCAAGGGTAGGTGCTGGGTGTGGGCTGGCTGCGCGGGCGGTGTAAGAGGCGCGCCGTCTAAACCTCCCAGGCGTGTATGGTGTTGTACCGGCGCCTTCAGTACTGCACTAACCTGATGTAGCCGCTGCCGTAGTTCGGCAGATGGAAGAAATGCCGTTTTGCACACTGCCGAGATGGGATCCTTCCCCTCCGGTGTGGGACTGCGACGCAGATTAAGTCGGATCCCGTCTGTCGGCGTGCCACGTACAGCCGGTGCGAGAGGGCGTGCCGTTTGTGCTGCAGGAGCGGCGGCTGGTGTCTGTGGAGAGGTCGGCGCCGGGCGAGGTGGCGGCCGAGGCGCCCACCGACCATTCGCCGCACTTGTGCGCGCTGCTCATGTCCCTGCAGAGCCACCTGCTGGCCTTCTGCTACACGGCCTCCTGCAACGTCGACAGCGCCGAGGTCTGTCCCGCCGCGCGGCTCAAGCTGGCCGCGTCAGGTCGCCTGCCCGCCGGCTGCTGCCTTGTTCATGGAATGGAGGGATCGGTTGTGTCCCTCTTTTTGGTCTCGGCAGGCCTGGTAGTTGTCCGTCTGTGGTGTGCCTCCCAAGTTATGAGTTCACTGCCCTCGTCAAAGCGCATTACCGAACGACTTTCGAGGGTAGACACGGCTCTGCACGACGGTACGTTACCCGTCGAGTCGTGGTGGAATCAGCTCAGTCCGGCTCTGTTATGTCCGGTACTCCGCCTGTAGGCTCTTCCGTCCTCTCCGGAGGTGGGCACGGTCGGCGCGCGTGCATGTGCCCCGGTGCAGTGCAATGTCACAGCAGGCTGCTGCGGCGCCAGCTGACGCGTGCTGATCCGCCTGCTAGCCCCGCCCCGCCCCGCCCCGCCCCGCCCCGCCCCGCCCGCTGACCCCCGCCCGCTGGCCGGCAGTACAAGAGCAGCCTGGGCCTGCTGCAGAGCCACCTGTCGCTGCTGTTCCCGCTGGCGCGCGAGGCGGCCACACACGCGCTGGCCGTGCTCGCGCTCCGACCCAGCTTGGCCGCGCCCGTCAGAGGTGAGGCTGAGCGCAGTGGCGCGCCGGCTGGAACGCTGGCCGACGGTAGGTTCAGCTCGGCTGGCGACCGCGAGGTGGCGGGCTCGAAGCCCGCCGCCGTCAGGTTTCGGTTTCCGCTGCAAATCTGTGTGAGGTACAGATGATAGAGAATGCAGAGGTGTGCGTTTGTGTGCGCTATTGTTGTCACGCGAGTCCGTACATGGTCGAAAACACAACACAGATAAAGCAGTAGTATTAGCATTATTCCTCGGAAAAGCCAGGGAAGGGAAATATGGTTTGGTTACTGGAACCAAACTATATCTAGAACCAAACTACTCTTCCGGTTATACTATGCTGGAACCAAAGTATATCTCCATTCTCCTGATTTTTTCGAGGAATAAGGCTAATACTACCGTCTTATCAGTGTGAATAATGCTCCCCGCTAATGCACTGAACACCTTACGTAATTTTGAAAACACAACGCATTAAGAAGGTGGCTGGTACAGGTGCGCGCCGCGGTTTGGGCCTGGCGGTGCGGGCCGAGGCGCGCTCCGTGGCGATCCACGCGTGCGGCGGGGGCCCAGAGAGCGACTGTGTCTCCGCGCGGAGCCGGACGGCAGCGGAGCGGCGCAGTGCGCGGCGCCGGCGTCGGAGTGCGGAGCTCGGTGTGCGTCTGCAGAGAGCTGGGCTGCGTCGGCGCGAGGCCCTGGTGGCTGACACAAGCGTGCTCGCGGCTTACATAAATAAGTGTGTGTGTGACGCCCCGGAGTGGTGAAAAGGGTTCTCAGGGTGGCAACTGCTAGCCGCCGTGTTGCTGGTGTAGGTGGTGACGGTGTTGTGTGGCTGAGGTGGAGTCAACTCGGCTGGTGACCGCGAGGTGGCGGGCTCGAGACCCTCCACCGTCGTATTTCGACTCGTGTTTTCAGTTTTCAATCCTGGCGTGATCCTCCTCCCCGCGGGATGACGTGACTCGCCCCCCCCCCCCCCCTCGCAGAGGTGCTGCTGCTCTCCTCGTGCGGCGCCATGCTCTCCAAGGTGGTGCACGCTCTGCTGTTGCTGCCCGTCAGCCTGATCTGCTCACTGCTGGGCCACCTGACGGCGCTGCTGCCATCTATCGACGGCCTGGTGAGGCTCACCACCGAACAGCTGGCCGACCCGGCAGGTGAGTGAGCGAGCGGCGCACCGTCCCGGCAGCGGGCGGGGGCTGCCGGCGGGGCCCGCGGGCCGGAGGCAGGCAGAGCAGAGGTCCCTGCCGGCAGAGCGAGTTGCTGGCCATGCACCAGTGGCGCGCGGATATCTTAATGGATGACATTCATGTGGGGGTCCGAAGCAAATACGTTCTTTGAAAGATGAACGTTCGAAAACGTGCGAACCGCAGATATGCAGGTGCAGTGACTGTGGCGTTGTGTTTGCTTGCTGGGATGGTGTCTGGCGTAAATAATGCCCCTGACTGGTGTTGTGACTTGGCTGGCGAAGGGGCGTTGCTATCAGCCATGCTGCTCCATCTGGTGTCGTACTGAGCGAAACCGCCTCGGAACGCCGGTGTCGGCGCCGACGCCCCTCCTGACAGCGCCCCCTGCCGTTCCGCAGAGCAGTGGCAGTGGCTGTCGGACGCGGAGCAGGCCTGCGCTCTGCTGGTGGGCCGCTGCGTGGGCGGTCTGTTGGCCGGACCGCCGCCGCTGCCCGAGGAGGCCGAGACCGCCCGCTGGCTGGCCAGCCCGCTGCTGGCGCGCGGCATGGAGGCTGACGGCGAGCTGATCGGTGCGCCCCCCTCCCCCCCCCCATCCCTTGCCCCTGTCATGGCGTGGTGCCGCTCTGGTGCCGCGCAGAAGTCGTTTGGTGCACCGTCGTGGGTCACAGGCTGCTGCTCTGGGGCGGCCGCGCGGCATCAGTGTTCACCCGGCCCCCGTCTGCTGTCGGCGTTGCTGGCATGGTCCATTGCCGTTCTAGTGTGAGGATACTTAAACAGAACTAACAGCAGAAGACGTGCGCTCCTTCGCCACTTAACGCGTGAAGTGCCGACCTCCACGTTGTCGGCCCTTGACGGCCAGCTGAGTCGGATGACTGTGTCCTGTGGTGTCGGGTGCCTCACAGAGCCGGCGCTCCCCAGCCTCGAGCGTCGGTTTACGCGGGCACCCAGAGCAGAGCAGGGCGGCCAGCCCGGCGTCGTCCTGAGCCTGGACGCCGCCGGCGTCCGCCGCGCCACAGTCGCCCCTCCCCAGCCGTGATTAAACCTGAGCCCGAGCCGGCCCGGCCGTGAGGACCAGTTTTCAATCTGAGCGCCGCTCACGCCGCGCCCGCACGCGCCGGCGCCGCGACCCCGGTGACCGGAGCCCGGCTGCGGCAGGCGTGCGGCTGTCTGACTTGCTGACCTGCCTGACCCGGGACGGCCAGCTGACGGCCGAGGTCAGCCTCACGCGGCTCAACCGGCTGCTTGACACCGTCGCCTGGTGGAGCGACGCCCAGCGGCTGGGCCTGGCCGCCGCCGTCGGCTTCGGTGCGTGCCGGCCTGTCGCGCTGAGCGGGGCTGAAAGGCCTCGTGCGCCAAGATTATGTATTGTTTTGTGCGGGCGGCGCCAGAACCGTTGTAACACGCCTTTAAGTTGACATTGAGGTCGATTGAGTTGTGCCTCTGGTTATTGTTACATTGTAATGTCTTCTGCGTCAGTCGTGGGTTTCGCAGTGGCAGGAGTGTTTTTTTCGCTTTCACACATTGCTCACAGCACTGTTCTACAAACGGGACGTGAGACCCGCTGGAGGCCGCTGGCAATGACCGCGTGCGTCTGTGTACGGGCGCAGACAAGCAGGAGTACGTGTACGAGGAGCTGTACGAGTACGGCGTGTCTGAGGGACTGGAGCCGGCTCCTGACGAGCTGCCGCGCCAGGCCGAGCTCGTCTGCCGCCTGCTGCTCGTCACGCTGCTCAAGCACACCGGCTGCGACGCCGCCACCGTTCAGCAGGCGCGGTGCGTGACGCCGGGCGCTCGCCGCTCGCGCCGTGAGACGCTGTGGCGTCGCTGTCAGACGGGTTGTCTCCGCTCCCGCGCTCCCACGTCTCTGCTGTCCCTCTCAAACACAGCCGCTTCGGTGGCGCTCGGGCACCCCTGAAACCTTTCGCGCGTCCTCTTTCCTCGCGCCTCGTACGTCTCGTTTTCTCTCGCGCTTTTTAGCCTCCTGTCCCTCGCCTTTCTCCGCCCATCTCGCGCCCATAGCGTCTCACGCATCCCGCACGCGTGATTCTCATGCACTCCTCACGCCTCACGCCTCTGGCACCCTTTCGTTGCACCTTTCTCTAGTCTTCTTCTCACTCCTGGCAGGTATTTTCACAGCTCACCCAAAAGTATAACTGTTCATGCTGCTGCATGCTTGTCGCAGATAGAGCGACGCCTCAGCTTGAAGACATCGCCTGGTTTATTGTGTATTTTGCGTGAGGTTCTATTTGTGAGTGTGTTAAGTATGCAGGCCAATCAAGTGGTCCGCCAAATGACCCGAATGCCGAAGCAGCTCTGCGGGTGCGTACCTCTGAATGCCGTGATTCACTCCGCCGGCAGCCGTGGCGACATGGACATGATCTACGAGACGGTGTACCGCGTGCGACACGAGCTGCTGGGCCAGTTCACGGCGGAGAGCGCGTCTCCGCGGACCGGCCGTGAGTACGCCTGTCGGCCCGCCGGCCACCGGCGCCCGCTCCGCGCTCTCCGCCCACCGCCCGTGCGCCGGCTGCTGTCGCGTCGGTCATGCAGACACATCCGATGCTGCCGCCGCCTGTGCGCGTGGTTAGGATGTGCACGTCGCTTGCATCGCACGGGTCGTCATGTGTCCTGAAAACAACTGATTCAGCATCAGCGTTGGGCTGTTGCCCTGACCGCAGACTGCTCTGCTGGGGTGTTCATGTCTGCGTGTCGCGGTTGCGAAACCCTTCCATTTGTGGTGGTCGGCTGGGAGCGCCGGGCACCGTGCGTGTCCGCCGTTGTAATCGCCTCCGCGTGGCCCCGTGCCCGCCGCTGCGGTCGCCTCCGTGCGGCTCCGTGTCCGCCGTTGTAATCGCTTCCACGTGGCCCCGTGCCCGCCGCTGCAGTCGCCTCCGTGCGGCCCCGTGTCCGCCGTTGTAATCACCTCCGCGGGGCCCCGTGTCCGCCGAATAGTCGGGTCGGGTGCCTCACAGAGCCGGCGCTCCCCAGCCTTGAGCGTCGGTTTACGCGGGCACCCAGAGCAGAGCAGGGCGGCCAGCCCGGCGTCGTCCTGAGCCTGGACGCCGCCGGCGTCCGCCGCGCCACAGTCGCCCCTCCCCAGCCGTGATTAAACCTGAGCCCGAGCCGGCCCGGCCGTGAGGACCAGTTTTCAATCTGAGCGCCGCTCACGCCGCGCCCGCACGCGCCGGCGCCGTGTACCGGCCTGACCCCGGGGGCGCCGCCGGCAGGCAAGCGGCACCGCACGCGCACGGTGACGGACGAGGACGAGGAGCGCAAGGCGGCGGCGGCCGACGGCGACGAGTCGGACGAGGACGAGCGCTCGGCCGAGCAACCCCGCTTCCCGGCCGTGTGCACGTCCGTGGCGCGCGCCTGCCTCTTCCTCTGCCTGGCCGTGGTCGGCCCCGGCAAGCTCGATCCAGAGTCAGTGAAGCAGCGGCGGCGGCGGCGGGGAGCGTTGTGGGATTGGGCAGCGTCTCGGAGCGCTGTTCGTGCGGGGCGAGGATCGCGACGGGAGTCATGCCGAACAGTACTCTGTCATGTTTTATGATATGCATGTGCTCCAGGCCTGAATGCATGAAATGCGTCTAAGGCGTAGTTGTGAACGCGTTTGAGGCGACTGATTCAGACCAGCTGCGTGTGTGGACTGAGCCGCGCGCCGACATGCGTGCCCGCCTCGGCGGCCCCGTGGCCCTGGCGGCTGACGCGGCGTCTCGCCGGCCGGTGGAGCAGCGCCCTGCGGGACCAGTGCGCCGAGGTGCTCAAGTTCGTCTGCCACGACTGGGCCAACCGGCGGCTGGTGGGCGGACGGGCGCGCGCCGCCGCCGCCAGCACCGACCCCTTCCTCCTGCTCACCGCCATGCAGCAGCAGCAGAAGCGCGCTCAGGTAGGCGGTCGGCCGGCCGGCGCCGGCAGCGGCGGGTGCGTCGGTCAGCTGGGGCGACAGTAGCGACCTGACGAAACGCTCGGCCTGGCGGCGGTAGTGACGTTCGTGCACAGAGGCTGGCTGGGCGACAGCAGCGACGCTCGCGCACGGGTCGGCGATGACGGGTGTCAGCATTACCGTGAGGGTCATGTGTGAAAGAGAGCTATTGCCTAGCGGGGCGCTCGGACGCGTAAGCCCGCCGGCGGCTAGCAGCGGTCACATCATTGGGGTCTTAAGCTGCGGGCGCTGTCGGGCTAGTGTATGCATGGCCGTCACAGGCAGATATGTAAAAATGTGTACGGCCAGATGTATGCGGATGTGGGCAGACGTGTACGGCCAAGTGGATATCAGACCATGTGTGTGCGTGCGCTGCGCGGGCCGGTGGAGAGCGCCGCCTGACGGAGCCGGCGCGGTCGGCAGTCCCGTCTGGTGGGGCTGACCCAGGTCAGCGAGTTCCTGACGCCGATCGCGGCCTGTCCCACCGCCGCCACCGCTGCCGCCACCACCGCCGCCGCCGGCCCGGACCCGGCAGCCGCCGACAGGCCCATCACCGAGGCCACGCTGCTGAACCAGGCAAGGTCCCGGCGCCGAACTGCAGCCGGTGTCGGCGCCCTCGGGCCACGGCCACGCCGAGGCCGCAGCGCGAGCGACGCTGGGATGGTGCGAGCATCCTCGGGCTTGAGCCGGTTGGATGTTGTTCTGACGGATGGACTTTCCTGTGGCGCGTTGGGTGCCCAGACGCGGTCCAGCTGGCTGCTGCCACCGTGCTAGTGGTGATCGCCAGTCCGTCCAGCTCAGCGTGACGCTCGCTCGGCGACGCGCTGTGTGGATATCGGTCGATTTCATTGGGAAGACAACGGCGCGGGGTGGCCGCAGCGCCTCGTCCATCAGTGGACATGCAGTGGGCCGATTTGGGGCGGCGTTTGCATTCATGTTTACGGCTATGGCGTGCGAGGTCTCACTCAGCGTCCGCGCGAGGAAACGTTCTCAGGAGGTAACATTCCGTGCCATGCTAACCCCTCGAGTACTCACAAGAAACTGCGCTCCATCGTGATGCCGTCCTCTTCACCGCACCACTCTGAACGTGCCGCGAGTTGAGCGGTGCCGCGCGCGACCGTCCGAGCGTCCAGCCTCCGGACGGCGGCCGCCCCAACGCCGGGGCGTCGGCGCCCGCGCCCCGCCGGCGCGGCGGCCGCGTCTGACGCCGCCCTTGGCCGCCGCCGCAGTCGTACGAGCAGTTCGTGGCCGGCTGCTTCGGCCTGTCGGCCGTCTCCGCCGAGCCGCCGCGCAGCCGCGTCCGCTTCTACACGGACGACGTGGCCACCAGCGGCTGCGCGCTCCGGCAGCGCATCCACACCGTGCTGGCCGACATCTACCGGCTGCTGGTGGCCGGCCTGTTCCGACACCAGGATCGCGGCGGTAAGCGGCCGTCGCCGAGGCGGCGTCTGACGCGCGGTTTCGGTGCCGAGGCAGCTGCGTAACGGAATTTTAAGGAAGTGCCGTTTTTACCCGCTTTTCTACTTCACGTTCCACTCGTCAGCTCCGAGCCTGTCACACGCGACTCACCCGTTACAGCGGCGCGTCGCCCAGCTGCCACGTGCGCCGTGTTGCCAGAGGTGCGCTACCGGCTGGAGCTGCTGGGGGTGCTGGCGCTGAGCGTGCAGCACCGGCCGGACGACGTGACGCGCGCCGCCGACTCCGGCCTGCTGCACCTGCTGGCGCGGCTGGCCGACGGCAGCCTGTGGCTGACGGGCGCGCTGGGCTCGGCCCACCAGCCGCTGGCCGCCGCCAGCATGCGCTTCCTGCAGGTGCTAGCCATCATCGCCGGGTGAGTGTGGTGCCGGACGGTCCGGCAGCAGGGCGGCGCGTGTGGGACGTGCTCTCTCCGAGAGCGTGGCATAGGTCGCCCACATTCCGGAAGTGTTGCGAAGGGCGTGCCTCACTGGCTGGGGTGGAGAGGCTCCCTCGGAGAGAGCAGGGGGGCGGCCGTCTTTCCGGCGGTGCGAGCCCCATCGGTAGTGCGCCAGAGTGACCGCTCGTGCCGCCGCGGCTGGCTCGTGTCGGCCGTGACCCCCAGCGGCGGCTGACGCGCCGCCCGTGCTCGCACAGCGTGTACGCCGAGAGTCTGCCGGCGTCCACCTGCGACGAGATCACGGAGCTGCTGCGCCGCCAGCTGGCGCGCTTGCTGGACGCCTGCTCGCGGCCCGAGCTAGAGTCGGACGTCATCACCACGCTGTGCGACGTCGGCCAGCAGCCGGCCGCCGGCAGCGAGGACACGCCCCAACAGGGCGCCGCCGCCAAGTGAGACGGCCGCCGCCGCGCTGCCCGGCTCGGACCGCGGTGTATCGGTGGGCCTCGGACGTCGGACGTAGTGTCGTGGCAGACTGCGACGCCGTTACACGAGTTACGTCTTATTTGGCCGCATTAACACATGCAATCATAAGTCAACATGTTCTATTGGTTAGTTTAACAATATGTAGGGTGTCCATACGATCGCAAACCAAACAAACATCTACGTGCTTGAAGTGGCGGCACAAAATGACCAACGTAGTCCACGCGCCCCAAAAACCCAAATATCTTCCTGGAAGCCGAAACGCCGTCGAGGATTCCAGTCCCGCCCACCAGGATTCGACTTGCCTCGGTTCTGGTCAACACTGCGGCGCTCGCTGTCCGTCGCCAGGCACGCCAGGGCCGCTGCGACCTCTGCCTCCGAGTCTACCCTGGACTCGGTTACCGCCAGCTCCAACGGCGAGGATTCCGAACTGGTGACGTCAGCGGACGAGAGCGAGAGCGCCGACCAGCCTCCAGACGCCGCCGGCAAGGTAGGTCTGCCCCACAGCCAATCCGGGGACACTGGACTAATGACGTCAGCGGACGAGAGCGAGAGCGCCGACCAGCCTCCAGACGCCGCCGGCAAGGTAGGTCCGCACCACAGCCAATCCGAGGACTCGGGACTAATGACGTCAGCGGACGAGAGCGAGAGCGCCGACCAGCCTCCAGACGCCGCCGGCAAGGTAGGTCCGCACCACAGCCAATCCGAGGACTCGGGACTAATGACGTCAGCGGACGAGAGCGAGAGCGCCGACCAGCCTCCAGACGCCGCCGGCAAGGTAGGTCCGCACCACAGCCAATCCGAGGACTCGGGACTAATGACATCAGCGGACGAGAGCGGGAGCGCCGACCAGCCTTCAGACGCCGCCGGCAAGGTAGGTCTGCCCCACAGCCAATCCGAGGACTCGGGACTAATGACGTCAGCGGACGAGAGCGGGAGCGCCGACCAGCCTTCAGACGCCGCCGGCAAGGTAGGTCCGCACCACAGCCAATCCGAGGACTCGGGACTAATGACATCAGCGGACGAGAGCGAGAGCGTCGACCAGCCTCCAGACGCCGCCGTCAAGGTAGGTCCGCACCACATCCAATCCAGGGACACTGGACTAATGACATCAGCGGATGCAAGTAAGATAGCTGCTTTAAAGCGAACTGTGGCGCTAGGCAACAGCGTCAAGCTAGGCTAAGACTGGCCGTTCCTGAGTCGGGTTAGATTGCGTTCAGCACTGCCATGAGAGGTTTGGTAACAGTGTCGGCCGGCGGATCGGCGCTCGTATCGTATCAGAGGCCCCTCAATGGCCTGCCGGTACCGTCGGAGCAGCTTGTCGGTCCGTCCGTGTTGCGGTGAGCCAGGACATCCTTCATTGGTCTGCCCCGGCCGTTAGGAGGGCTCTGCCCGCCCCCCCCCCCCCCCCCCCCCCCCCCCCGGTTTGGCAGCCGTGCCTCCTGTGACCAGCCTCTGTCACCGGCAGGGCTCCTCCCGGCCCCCGGTCTGGCAGCCGTGCCTCCGGTGACCAGCCCCTGTCACTGGCAGGGCTCCTCCCGGTCCCCGGTCTGGCAGCCGTGCCTTCGGTGACCAGCCCGTGTCACCGGCAGGGCTCCTCCCGGTCCCCGGTCTGACAGCCGTGCCTCCGGTGACCACCCCGTCACCGGCAGGGCTCCTCCCGGTCCCCGGTCTGACAGCCGTGCCTCCTGTGACCAGCCCGTGTCACCGGCAGGGCTCCTCCCGGCCCCCGGTCTGACAGCCGTGCCTCCAGTGACCACCCCGTCACCGGCAGGGCTCCTCCCGGCCCCCGGTCTGACAGCCGTGCCTTCGGTGACCAGCCCGTGTCACCGGCAGGGCTCCTCCCGGTCCCCGGTCTGACAGCCGTGCCTCCAGTGACCACCCCGTCACCGGCAGGGCTCCTCCCGGCCCCCGGTCTGACAGCCGTGCCTTCGGTGACCAGCCCCTGTCACCGGCAGGGCTCCTCCCGGTCCCCGGTCTGGCAGCCGTGCCTTCGGTGACCAGCCCGTGTCACCGGCAGGGCTCCTCCCGGTCCCCGGTCTGACAGCCGTGCCTCCAGTGACCACCCCGTCACCGGCAGGGCTCCTCCCGGTCCCCGGTCTGACAGCCGTGCCTCCTGTGACCAGCCCGTGTCACCGGCAGGGCTCCTCCCGGTCCCCGGTCTGGCAGCCGTGCCTTCGGTGACCAGCCCCTGTCACCGGCAGGGCTCCTCCCGGCCCCCGGTCTGACAGCCGTGCCTTCGGTGACCAGCCCGTGTCACCGGCAGGGCTCCTCCCGGTCCCCGGTCTGACAGCCGTGCCTCCGGTGACCACCCCGTCACCGGCAGGGCTCCTCCCGGTCCCCGGTCTGGCAGCCGTGCCTTCGGTGACCAGCCCCCGTCACCGGCAGGGCTCCTCCCGGTCCCCGGTCTGACAGCCGTGCCTTCGGTGACCAGCCCCTGTCACTGGCAGGGCTCCTCCCGCCCCCCGGTCTGACAGCCGTGCCTTCGGTGACCAGCCCCTGTCACTGGCAGGGCTCCTCCCGCCCCCCGGTCTGGCAGCCGTGCCTTCGGTGACCAGCCCGTGTCACCGGCAGGGCTCCTCCCGGTCCCCGGTCTGACAGCCGTGCCTTCGGTGACCAGCCCCTGTCACTGGCAGGGCTCCTCCCGCCCCCCGGTCTGGCAGTCGCGTCGGCTGACCAGCACGGCCCGGGCAGCCGAGAGCTCGCTGGGGGACCTGCTCGTGTTCGTGCGCCACGTGGCCAGCACGGCCTCGGTGCGCCGCCGCATGACCTCGCACGCCTGGACCGGCCTGCTGCTGCGCATCTGTGGCCAGGTGGGTGGCGGCGCCCGCGTCCGACCCCATCAGCTGCTGTTGCGCCCCGCGCCGGCGTAGGCGGACGGAGCAGCGGCGACCACGCCCGTCACTCCGCTGCCCCCGAACACGCGGAGCTTGTGCTAGCCGGTCTTGAAAGGGTTTTGAAAGGTGGCTACTGTGCCTACGTCGGTGATGTGTGAGTTGAATGGGGACAGTCGGTGAATTGATCCTCATGTATCACATGGCTTAAGACCCCACTGCACTAAACGATTTGCGCTGTTTTACGACTTACATTATCTGGCTCTTTTTCCTCACACACCGCATCATTCTGAACTATCGCAACCCCGACCCCTTCCACGGCGGCCGCCCGCATTGCTGCGGCATTCACTACTCACCTCCCTTCGTAACCCTATGCCCATCAGAAGGTAATTGATGGCCCTAACCCAGGCCAAACCAGAAGACATCAGGCGTTGGATGTTATTGGTTGACTACGCTGTGTGACCTGTGTTATGTGTCCGGGATAGGTGCCCGAGCCTGGGACCCGGAGGATTCAGGCGCTGCGACCTCGGCTGTCACTGGCTGGTTATGCTGTGTGACAAGTGTTACGTGTCCGGGCCAGGTGCCCGAGCCTGGGACCCGGAGGATTCTGGCGCTGCGGCCTCGGCTGTCACTGGCTGGTTATGCTGTGTGACAAGTGTTACGTGTCCGGGCCAGGTGCCCGAGCCTGGGACCCGGAGGATTCAGGCGCTGCGGCCTCGGCTGTCACTGGCTGGTTATGCTGTGTGACAAGTGTTACGTGTCCGGGCCAGGTGCCCGAGCCTGGGACCCGGAGGATTCAGGCGCTGCGGCCTCGGCTGTCACTGGCTGGTTATGCTGTGTGACAAGTGTTACGTGTCCGGGCCAGGTGCCCGAGCCCGGGACCCGGAGGATTCAGGCGCTGCGGCCTCGGCTCCTGGCCCTGCAGCTGCTGGGCACTGTGCTGCCATCTCTCGACACAAAAGAGGACCGCGCCTACGCCGCACAGGTAATGGTCACATGATATGTGGATGTCTTAAGAGGCAGACGCTCACGTGGTCACATGCTCTGTGAACATACAGGATGTTTAAGGCGGATATTTCTTGCTTTATGATGACATCCGTTAGTTACTCGGTTTCCCGTGTTTAACGTATGTGGGTCTCATGTAATGTGATGTCGTTAAATATCGCTTCTAAAATAATGACACATGGCTATGAAATACCTATTTGATAGTGACCGTTGCAACCTCGGGAATCAACTTATATCGTTACGTCAGACCGTGTAACCACAAAAGAACATTTTGTTTAAAAAACCCTCCAGCGTGTTTGTATCAGACTCGTGCGGGGTTTGTATCGGCTATATTGGCCAGTCGGCCTGGTGTAGCCCACTGCGTTACCACCGCGACGACTGGCGCGTCGCCGCCGCGCCCCCGCCGTGGCCGGAACTGCCGCCCGCGCGCGAGCACGCCTGCCTGACGGCGCCGCCGCCCGCCCGCAGCTGGCGTCCGAGCTGTTCCACCAGCTGTCGGACAGCCTGTGGGTGATCCCGCGCGCCGTGGCGCGGCTGGTGGCCGCCCGCCGCGAGCGCGACCTCCGTCGCCGCCTGCTGCGGCTCAGCAGCCCAGGTCAGCTGACGGCCGCGGCGCCGCGGCGGCGAGGGGCCGGCCCTTGTCGGCTGGCCTCTGTGGGTCACGCTCATCCAGCGTCGCGTTTTATGTTGATGGAAACAATACCAGGCGACTCAGTCATGTCATTAATAGCCGTTCTATTTGGGCTGCCACTGAAACGTTTTGCTACGGCGTGATGTCCGTGCGGCATGGGCCGCCCTGCCGCGTGTGACCACGGTTACGTGCTCCGCCTGCTGCCGCACGTGCCGTGAGGGGTGCACACTGCGCGTGTTGGCCGTGTTCGACGGTCGGTCGGCTGACGCCGCCTGGCCGGCGCCGCAGAGTGGTCGGTGGAGGCGGACGCCGCCGAGAACAGCGTGCCGGTGCACGAGGCCGGCTTCGACTCGGACCGCTGCCTCTACTGCACCGTGGAGAACGGCCAGACGCTGGTGCACTCACAGGGCGGCAAGGGCTACGGGCTCGGCACGACCGGCATCAAGTCAGGTCAGGCCGGCGGGCAGGGCGGGGCAGGGCAGGGCAGGGCAGGGCAGGGCAGGGCAGGACAGGACAGGACAGGACAGGACAGGACAGGACAGGACAGGACAGGACAGGACAGGACAGGACAGGACAGGACAGGACAGGACGGGACGGGACGGGACGGGACGGGACGGGACGGGACGGGACTGGACAGGACAGGACAGTGCTGCCGGTCGGTGGCGCCGTCACCGGTGGCTCGTCAGCGCGCCGGCCGGCCGCCGGGAGGCCTCAGCCCGACCCCACTCCCCCCTCTCCCGCCACCAGGCTGCTACCAGTGGAAGTTCCTGATCGTGCGAGAGACCCGCGGCAACGAGGGCACGTGCGTGGGCGTGGCGCGCGTGCCCATCCGGGACTACAGTCACCGCACCACCAGCGACATGTGGCTATACCGGGCCTACAGGTGAGGCCTGGTCGCCGCTGCGGTGCACCGCCGTCCGCCGCCGGAGGTCCCGTCTCCGACACCGCCGGCGGGGAGTCGGCTGTATGGAGGGCGGTCGTGTCCCACGCGACTGCGGCCAGTGTGACAGGAGTGGGCTGGCGGGCTGAGGGCTTGAGATGCGTCGTCTGTGCCGCTGCGCGGGGGCGGAGAGACGTGCTGCAGGACCCTGCCTAGTCCGCGTTGCTAGTCTGTAGCTGCGCTGGCGACATGTCCGGCAGGGTATGGCAGTGTCCGCTGTGGTTACATTAATACCTGTCTGCCTGTTCCTCGGGGTGTAGTTACGCTCGCGGCGAAGTGTGTCGTTCCGCTTCTGCGCTCGCGGGGAGCGTATCTCTGGCCGGCCGTCGTCGTACTCACAGGCCCTCAGCAGCTGCGGGCGCGGGCCGACGACATTGTGCCGCCACTGGCGCCCTCACGCACGTGCTCCTTCCGGCAGCGGCAACGTCTACCACGGCGGCGAGCTGGCCTCCAGCCTGCCATCCTTCACGCAGGGCGACTACATCACCTGCGTGCTGGACATGGACAGCAGGTCACTCAGCTTCGGCAAGAACGGCGACGAGCCGCGCGTCGCGTTCGAGGACATCGACGCGGCCGAGCTGTTCCCCTGCGTCATGTTCTACAGCACCAACCCCGGCGAGAAGGTGGGGCCCGGCTGGCGTCGACGCCCGTCTCGGCTCTCAGTCGTACGCTGCTCGCCAGTGCGGGCCGCTGAGGCGGAGCGATGGGAAGGGGCCGCGAGCGGTGTGACCCGGGGTCTGGTGTCGTGCTGGTCGTCGTCGGGGATTTAGGGAATTGAGATGGTTGAATGCGTACGGCTGGTTCACGTGCGGGATATGGTTCGATAGTGCATTACGCCGTTGTCAATGAGTAGTTGAATACAACTTAATCCGGAGACGGCCGAGAACATCGAGCATGCGGCATTTGTGGGCTCTGTACGTCGTCGGTGCCCCTAAAACTACTACCGAACCGAACCGGCCCGCCCCTCTGATTCGGAACGCCAGCGGAGTGCCGCGCCCGCCGCCGCGGGCGCAGGCTGACGGCCGTCTCCGTGCGCTGAGCTCAGGTGAAGATGACGGACATGCAGCTGCGGGGCTCGCCCCGGGACCTGCTGGCCGGGGAGCCGCTGTGCGCGCCGGCCGCCGCCGTCCTGCTGGAGGCGCACGTGGCGCTCATCCGCACGCTGCACAGCACGCCCGCCTGGACGGAACACGTGAGCTCCCTGCACGGCCGCTGGACTGCGTGAGGGGTCGGAGCTCGGGCGGTCAGTGTGCGGCGCTGTTTTCGCAGTGAGCTGTGGGTCGTTGTACTGCCGGTGAGTCGGAGCTGGTGTTCTGCCGGTCGAGCCAGGCGACAGCGCTCTGTGACCGCGGAACACCAGCCTTCGGTTCCAGAGGCTGGGCCCGTGGTGTGACGGCCCTGGCTTTCCTCACCAGGTGAACAAATGCCTGCTGCGCCGACTCTCCCGGATCAAGGAGCTGATGCCTACAGCCGACAAGGATGGTGACAGCCCCGACACGGTACGCTTTGGCCGAAGAGAAGGCAGTGTGACGGTCTGGGGCCGAGTATCTGTGGCGGACACGCATCCGTGCAGCTGGCGGAAGCGTAATGTCTATCTGACGGGCTCAATTTTTAGCCTCCGATTTGGCTACCTCAGCCAGTGCATGCATTGCCTCCCTCCTAGTTGCTTGCTAAGCCTTCGTCTCCGCGGCAGGAAAGACGTGTACACCGACGTAGAGAGCGGCTGCCTTCACGCTGTATCACTGCCCCCGCTGAAACGGGCCGGCAGACCTTACACCCAGACAGTCCGCGCGACGTTGTGTGGCTGGGAGAAACGTAGTGGAGTGATCCCGGTTGTGGAATTCGAAAGTGCGGAGAGCACATGATCATGCTATGAGGGATTGTATCAAATCGTGTTGAGGGCGAGCGGTGCTGGCCATGCGCTGCCGGCGCAGGAGGCCGTGGCGGGCTCCGCCGATGGCCGCTTTCGTGAGGAGCCGGGCTTTGACGGAGCGCCGGTCTTCAGGCGGCGGAGACGTCGCCGAGCGGCGCCGAGGAGGCGCGCCACTCGCTCTCGTCCGAGTCGGAGCGGCGCCGGCCGGCCGAGGTCGGCATGATGCCCATCGAGGAGGAGGCGGCCGAGGCCGACCCCGAGGCTGGCGCGGCCGATGGCGAGGATGAGCCGGCGGTCGGCGGACCGCGCCGCACTCTGGTCCGCCGCCTCTGCAGGGAGGTGAGACCCGCCAGAGTCCGGTCCGCCACCTCTGCAAGGAGGTGAGACGCACCAGAGTCCGGTCCGCCGCCTCTGTAGGGAGGTGATACCCGCCAGAGTCCGGTCCGCCGCCTCTTGTAGGGAGGTGAGACGCACCAGAGTCCGGTCTGCCACCTCTACATGGAGGTGAGACCCGCCAGAGTCCGGTCCGCCACCTCTGCAAGGAGGTGAGACGCACCAGCGGCTTGGAGGGTGGGCTCGCCGCCTGAAGGGCACGTTAATCTGGACGGGCCTGGGCTACTGGCCTAGCTGGCCTAGACGTGCCTGGTAGCTGGCTGAAACAGGCAGAGTTGGTCATTATCGTGTGCGGCATACGCAATTGTGTGTCCATACGTTTCTCAAATGTTGCAGCACAAATGCTCCTCGCTGCATGTTTTTTTTTCTCGTGTTTCGATGAAGACGTCCACAAAAATATCCGTCCATGATTCGCCAGAGCTGCTTCATTCGTCACCACGTTTGGTCCTTGCATACCCCTGCTCAGCCCAGACCCGGCCATGGCCGACGGGCCGGTGTGGGGGCCGCGCACCGGCGCTCCTCTCCGCCGCTGACCTCCGGCGCCGCCCGACCCAGGTGCTGCCGGCGCTGGCCGTCATGGCAGGCGTGGACCGGGGCCTGCGCGTGGGCGGCGTCTGCCTGCACCGCTCCTCCGCGCGGCGGGCCGTGCTGCTCGGCATGCTGAAGCAGGGCGTGTCGTCGGTCCGACTGCAGTGGGAGGACGGCGAGGCCACCGTCAGGTCAGCGGGCTGCGGCGCTTCAGGGCATGGCCTGCGGCTAGGTCAGGCCACGGCTCAGTGGCCAAGTTACTCAGTGGCCGGTGGTCAAGTCGTGGCGTGGTGGTTAGTCCACAGCGAGGGGGCTGGCCGGCGCACAGTGCCGGTCAGGTCTGTTCCCGTCCGGTTATCAGGTGGGGTCGAGAGATGATGATCAGGTCGTGTCACGGCACGAGGCCGGGTCACGTGGCGTCGCCGTAGGGTACTGAGGTCCGGCCTGGTTACCGTTATGATGGTGTGGGCTCAGGACCCGACGAACTCTGGCTGCTTAAGCACGATCCGATCTGATTTCGCAGGACCACTGGGTTTGCTGTGATGGGTACATGTTTTTACGATCCTGTGTAGGTGGCCCGATATCGTGTTGTGATGACACTACTCCCATGACATTGTACTCGTACTTGCTGGCATGGATCTGTGAGGCCTGTCATGTCTGTTCCTCGGAGCCCCAGCCCATGTCTCTTACGGCTCCTGTCTGTGAGAGCCATGTCTTTTGCGACTGCTGTCTGTCAGATAACTATGTCTCGTGCGGCTCCTGTCTGTCTGAGTAGTATGTCTCTTACGGCTGCTGTCTGTTAGAGCTATGTCTCATGCGGCTCCTGTACATCAGATTACTATGTCTCTTGTGGCCGTTGTCTGTCAGATAACTATGGCTCGTGCGGCTCCTGTCTGTCAGATTATTTTGCATATCACGACCGTCGTGTGCTAAGAACTTGGACCTCTATGCCACGGCCAGGGTCTGGTAAAGCTGGACTGATCTGGCGGTCCGTCTGTCCAAGCCAGTTACACCTGTCATGTCCACCACGCCCTCACCAGAGCGGTGTCCACACGTCACACCCGTCACGTTCCAATCAGAGCCGGTCCGTCTGTCCGTCCGTCACGTCCCAATCAGAGCCGGCCTGTCTGTCCGTCCGTCACGTCTCCACCAGAATCTGTCGTGCCGCCGTGTCTTTCTGAGCCGCCGGGCCGCCGTGTCTCTCGGAGCCGCCGGGCCGCCGTGTCCCTGAGTCGCCAGTCTGCCGTGTCTCTCTGAGCCTCCGGTCTGCCGTATCTCTCTGAGCCGCCGGGCTGCCGTGTCTCTCTGAGCCGCCAGTCGGCCTCTGACAGTCGCCGTGCCGCTGTGTCTCTGAGCCGCCGGGCCGCCGTGTCTCTCTGAGCTGCCGGGCCGCCGCGTCTCTGAGCCACCGGGCCGCCGCGTCTCTGAGCCGCCGGGCTGCCGTGTCTCTCTGAGCCGCCAGTCGGCCTCTGACAGTCGCCGTGCCGCTGTGTCTCTGAGCCGCCGGGCCGCCGTGTCTCTCTGAGCTGCCGGGCCGCCGCGTCTCTGAGCCGCCGGGCCGCCGCGTCTCTGAGGCGCCAGTCGGCCTCTGACAGTCTCCGTGCCGCCGTGTCTCTGAGCCGCCGGTCCGCCGTGTCTCTCTGAGCTGCCGGTCCGCCGTGTCTCTGAGCCGCCGGTCCGCCGTGTCTCTCTGAGCTGCCGGTCTGCCGTGTCTCTGAGCCGCCGGTCCGCCTCTGACGGTCTCCGTGCCGCCGCCAGTGACGCGGCAGTCAGCAGCCTGCAGCCGTGCGAGCCGCCGCCGTTCGTCGTCTCCAGACTAGGCGCCCTGTCGGCTGGCGTCATCCGCCAGCTGTCCCGGCTCTCCGGCATCACCGACGAGGTGCCGGCCGGACCGGGGACCGGCGGCGGTGTGGGCTGGCGCGGTGCAGATACCTGGCCATTATGGCCTGATGCTGGCAGCCATCGAAATGGCGCGGAAACTCGTGTATATTGTGGGCTTTGGTCACCTGGAAGGAAGCGGTAGGCGTGCATGGCAAGAAATGAAGCGCGGTGCCATTTTGGGTTTTAGTCAAACCAGATCATTGCTCTGCGAACGGACGGTGTATTCATGCGAAGTTTTTAGTTCTCCCGTCCTTACAGCTCGTTCCTCACTAGCGACGCAGGTAGGCGCGACGACTCGCCGCCTCTTGGGCGAAGCACCTGCTGCCGGGCGGCGGCGCGTGCGGCCGTCTGACACCTCCCGCCGCCGCGCAGGTGGACCTGATGACTGCGGCGGCCGGTGAGGCGGAGCGACCGACGCCGGACGTCAGCCCGCCGGCCCGGCCCGTCACCCAGTGCCGCAGCGCCGGCCCGTCGCGCGCCGAGGCCGGCCCGCCCGACGACGCCGGCCGCCAGCCGGTGCGGCAGTCGCACAGCCTCGTCACCATGGAGGCGCTCACCGACGAGCTCGTGGCCAACATTATGGGCGAGGTGGGCGCGGCGGCGGCGGTGGCCCGGCGCCGGCCTGTCGTGGACACCGCGTGGAGCGCTAGCTACGGGAACGTCAAGTGCCTATTCAGTGCGGTTGTACACGGCAGCGGCGTTAGTCAACGACCGCGCTCACGCTCTCAGCCTGGCTGTGTGTGGCGCCAGCTGCCGCGGGCTCCCGAGAGCGGCTGTGCTCGCGGCCGCACTGACTTCGCTCGTCTCTGTCGGCTCGTCAGGTGACGGGCCGCGGCGCCGGCCGTCTGGAGGCGGGTCCGGCGCAGGAGCCGGAGCCGGCCTCGGCCGCCGCCCTCCAGCTGGCCAGCGAGGAGCTGATGGTGCGCGGCGCGCTGCTGCAGGTGGGTCCAGCGGCAGCCGGCGAGCGGCGGTCGCCGGGGCTCAGCGCGGGCAGTGGTCAGAAACGCCCCGCGGCCCGCGATCTCAGCCTGGATCGAGGGCTCGAGTTGAGGTGCTGGGGGCACGACACGCCGAGTGGCGTCCGAGCGGCGCGCTCTCGTGCTGGATCGGGGGCTTGAGTTGAGGTGCTGGGGGCATGGCCCGCCGAGTGGCGTCCGAGTGGCGCGCTCTCGTGCCGGCACGCCCGCTGGGCCAGTACTGTTCGCAGGGACGCCGGCTGCAGCCACGGCTAGCAGTCAGGCGCTGGATTAGGGCGGCCTCCGGGGACCCGACCCGTCCCCAGTTCCACCGGAGTCTCGGGCGGGCTGAGGGGCGTGCCACCGTATGGGATGGTGCTCAGAGTGTTGGTTCGGGCTGTCAGCTCTTAACCTCCTTTTTGCAATTTCGCGTGGCGTCTTCATAACCAGTGGCTTATGAACCCCGTGACGACTCGCGTTCTGGAGCGCTCGATGACTGCGCGTGCCGTGCGGCCAGACGTCGGCTCTGAAGGCGCTGTCGGTGCTGCTGGGGGAGGCGTCGGTGGCCGACCTGCTGTACCCGGCCGCTGGCCCGGGCCCCGCTCACAAGGAGAAGGAGCCGGCCGACGAGGCGGCCGAGGAGACGGCCGACGAGCTGCGCGCCGAGCTGCGCCGTGCCGTAACACACATGGTGTCGGCCGCCATCAAGTCCAGCCCCATCAGACGGTGAGTTACGTCATCAGGCCCAGCCCCATCAGACTCTGAGTGACGTCATCAAGTCCAGCCCCATCAGACGGTGAGTGACGCCATCAGGCTCAGCCCCATCAGACGGTGGGTGACGCCATCAGGCCAAGCCACATCAGACTGTGAGTGACGCCGTGTTACGGCGCTGGCCGCCATTGAAGCACATCGGGGACACGTCCGAGCCAAGCCCAGCCGAGTGTGATACCATCAAGTCGTATCAGTTCCATCAGAGTGGGTAACATCAGGCCTGGGCACGACGGATGGTGTGCTGCCCAGCCGCGCGTCAGGTAGCGTGGCACTGTCACTCACTGCCACTGTCACTGTCACTGGGCGTCTCAACAGACGCCTGGTGTCGGACGTGGTCCTGACCTGAACTGCCCTCAGCCTGGTGGCGGCCGCCGAGCTGGAGCGGGCGCTGATGGTGCTGACTTGACCTGACCTGACCTGACCTCAGCCCGGTGTCGGCCGTCGAGCTGGAGTGAGCGCTGATGGTTCCGACTTAACCTGACCTGACCTGACCTGACCTGACCTGACCTGCCCTCAGCCTGGTGTTGGCCGCCGAGCTGGAGCGAGCGCTGATGGTTCCGACTTGACCTGACCTGACCTGACCTGGCCTGGTATCGGCCGCCGAGCTGGAGCGAGCGCTGATGGTGCTGGCTCGACCTGACCTGACCTGCCGTCAGCCTGGTGTCGGCCGCCGAGCTGGAGCGGGCGCTGATGGTGCTGCACTCGGCGCACCTGCGGCACCTGGCGGAGAACGGCTGCCGGGTGCGGCAGACGGAGAGCCAGATCGCCGCCCTGCTCAGCGCCCGGCCTGCCAGCCGGTACTCGGTGCTGCGGGTAAGGCCGCCGGGTCAGGGCCACACGGGATTACGGTGGACACCGCGCGGTGTGCAGCTGGGTCCCCGGCGCCTCGGCGGACACCTCCAGCCAGGGGACCACACGGTGCGAGTGTACACCGCGTACTCAAAGAGTGGAGGAAATCCCGTGTTTGTTGACATGGTCAGCCGCCGGTGTTTCGGTCTGCTATATGTCGATCTCTCCGTGACCGAGCATAATGACGTCCGCAGGATGACACGGTCCTGTCGTGTCCCAGCGTCGGGTGGTCTCACTGCTGGTGGGTGGGATGGCCCAGCCGTGGCGCCTGCCGCCCCGCCTGAAGTTGGGGCTTCAGGGGTGC
>NW_023596818.1:36310202-36360202 GCF_011947565.3 Pollicipes pollicipes
GTCGGCTGCGTGTTGAGGCGTGCTCTGGCTTCCCGTTCACCGGTTCTTGGGGCGCTGTGCGTCGGTACGCGAAGCACCCGTCCATCTCTCAGCATCGGCCCGGTGCCCTTCGGCGTTTGAACGCCGGCTCGGTATGGTAGGCTTCGAGAGCTGTGGAGAATGGATGTCCTGACCGCAGCTGACGGCGGCGTGCTTTGTGATCGCTGATCGGGCAGTGACCCGGCTTGTGCCAGAACTTGGCCACAGCTGTCATGAGCCTACAGATGGTGTGCAGTTGCTCGCGCTCGCCGTCACGTGACTGGCGCGATCGCTTCAGACTGTTCGCCGTTCGAGTACCTGGCCAGGGCCCGTGGCATGTCCCACCGGAGCGACAATCAGAGCAGCGCCTCATCCCAAGGTGAGACGCGGCTGTTACGCTCCGGGCAGTGTCGGTCACCTCGTGTCCACGGTTCAACCACGTCCAAAGTCCGCCTGCTTGTTCCTAGCTCCCGCTTCTCTACCCCAAACCCACCCCCATCTCATCTCATCGCCGTCGCGGTCGCCACCGTCGCATACGCGCTCGTCACTAACGGGCGCCTGGTGGGCGGTCGCGGACTGCCACGCAGCCAGTGCCGGGCGCGCGCCGCCCTCCTGCGGCGCCGACACGCACTGGGACTGGTCGCCGAGCCCGCCCACCTCCTGGCCCTACCTGTGCGAGTGCCACAGTGGCAGCGGCGGCCTGTCGCCGACGGAGCCGACCGATCTGCTGTCGGCAGTGAGTGGGCGGCGCCGCCCGCGGCCCGTCGGCGGGCGCCAAACACGCCGCGCCGCTAGTGTAGTGTAGTGTAGTGTAGCGTACATCGCTAGTGGGCGCCGAGCACGCTCCACGCCAGCCGTGGCCGAGTGTGGACGCGCCGGTGTGGGCTAGAGCCTCGCCTCGCCGCCCCCCTGTGTACCGCCCGTGCCGCTCTCACGCCGCTCCGGTCGGCCAGCGTGCCTGTTCTGCGCGGCCGGCTCCTGCCTGTGCGGCCGGCCGGCCGGCGCCGCCTGGTCGGGCGGCCGCGGCCGGCGCGGCCCGCTCTGGACGCCGCGGCGCCGCTCGTCCGACTCGCGCTGCCTGGTCGACACCGCCGACGAGCTGGAGGTGCTGGTGGAGCGGGCCGCCGCCGAGGGGCTCGGACATCGGGTGAGTGCTGCTCCGTGGCGGTAGGGAGAGCCGACGCTGTGACGCCACATGGCGGCCCGCACACCCGGTGAGTGTAGCGCGTGCGGCCGCTGAAGGCTCCGCGCATCGGCCGGGTGCGTCGGTTGACCTCACGTGGCTGGGGGGGGGGGGGGGGAGGAAGGACGTCCGGGAGGAAGGGAGCCGGCGGAAGGCAGGGGGTGACGTGGCGTCATTCAGGCGCGTACACACCCGGTAGCCGGGTAGCTGCTGGTGAGCGCGGGGAAGACTCCCAACCAGCCCTTTGGGTGGCAGACTGGTGTTTGAAGGCCGACCTGGGTCAGATAGGCCTGAGTCAGATCGGCCTCGGTCGGATGGACCTGGGTTAGATGGGTCTGGGTCAGCCGGCCTGGGCTAGATGGACCTGGGCCAGATGGGCCTGGGTCCGGTGACGCATGGGCTTGGCGATTTTTCTGTTTTCTATAAAAGCAGGTTGGAGGGCAAACACGTGGCTGTACCTTATGTGAGGGAAGCTAGAACACATATCTGGGTGAGAGGGAGCTGTGCTCTGTCAGTTTCGTGGTACCAGAGGATTGTTCTGCAGGCCGGCGCAAGCGTGGTAGGTTGTAATGGGTCGGGGATGAGCCAAACATAGAGCGATATACACTATGTCAACTAGCACAACAGGCTGGCAGAGAAAGCTGCATTATAATGAGGCGTGAACGATGTAGCGGTGTCTCGGTAGTCGTATAGTACGCTGCGGTGAAGCTGACTAGATGCTAGTATTGCAGCTTGTGCGCATATCTGCTGCGGATGCAGACCTCTTTCTGCAGGCCGAGTCAGCCTCGGGTGCCCAGGGCTACTGGCAACTTAAGACGTCAACCTTTCGTCACATCTGTGAGGAGATGCGCGAACACACACTTAACGCTGCCCCCCTCACGTGCGTGAAGTTTTGCTGGCTAATTATTGGCATCTAGAAGTTGCATGGAAATCGATTCCGAGTCGTTATTTCAACGCTACGTAGTTAATGTCAGACCACGCACGCTACATGGTGCAGTCTACTTGTGCGCTCCAAGGAACAGACTGTATTAAAGAATTACGCCTTGCCCCCATGCCCCGCATGTGGGGTCAGTTTCTGTAACGTCATGTGTACCGTCAGGTCTGTCACGTCCGCCACATGCCCATAACGTCATGTCTTTACGACGTCACGTCTCCCGGCCCGTGTCTCGCTCACGCGCCGCCCGCCCGTGTCTCGCTCACGCGCCGCCGCGCGCTGTCGCTCGGCAGACGCAGTCGGACTCTGACGAGGCGGCGCTAGAGCTGTGCGAGGTGTGCAGCGCGCTCGTGTTCGACCTGGCGCGTCACCAGCGCTCCACCCACCCGGGCTGCTCGCGGCCCTGGCGGAGCTCTCGCTGCGGCGCCCTGCTCGGTACGGCTCGGGCGGCGCTGGCTCGCGCCGGAGGCAGGCGGCCGCCGGCGCCGGGCGACGGTGCCGGTGTGGTCTGGGGTTTGCAGTGGAGCGAGAATCCGCATGTGAGCGGACAGAGAACACGTGTCGCGTAAAATGGTGCAAACAGCGGTGTGCTTGCCAAAGGCTGCGGATGATTCGTAGTTTTGTGTTGGGCGCTGGTTCTCCCCTCGCGATATTTTCACCTTGTGGTCTTGCGTTGAATTGAGAAACTGTCGTGTGAAAAAAACGCAAATTCACATTTATTAGTTCGACATACGAAAGAGAAGCCCTTCCCGATCGCCGTCTCCGCCCCGGTCGCCTTGCCCCTACGCCTTCCTCAGCTGCCCGGCGCGTTCGGAGCGCTTGTCTCGCTTGCTGTCCCCTCGCCTCCGTCCTGAGCGTGCCGTGCCGCGTCCGCAGCCAACTCCTGTCAGCCGGGCGGCGCGGCCGGTCCCAGCTACGTGTTGTGCGACGGCTGCGCAGAGCGGTACGCGCCGCCCACGGCCGTCGGCCGGCGGAACTCGAGCCGCAGCGTCAGCAGCGCCGCCAAACCGACCGCCGAGACGGCCGCCAGCGACCTGCTCACCAGCTGCGCCGCCGAGTCGGACGGTAGGTCAGTGGGGCGGGGGCGGGAGGTGGTAGGGCACCGGGGCGGGGCAGGGGCGGTAGGTCACCGGGGTGGAGGCGGGTATGGCAGGTCACTGGGGGAGGGGCGGGGACGGGAAGTCACCAGGGCAGGGGCGTAAGATTGTAGGTCACTGGGGGGAGGGGCGGGGACGATAAGTCAACGGGGCAGGGGCTGGAGGTGGTAGGTCACTGGGGGGGGGGGGGGGCAGTAGGTCACCAGGGGAGGGCGGAGACGGTAGGTCACGGGCAGGAGCGGGGGACGGTAGGTCACTGGAGGAGGGGCGGGGTGGGGACATAGGCCATGTGAGCAAGAGCGGAAGATCGGTAGAGCATCGGGTTATGTGCGGAATTTGGCCAGGTGGACTGGCGCGATCTATCAACGGGGCTCTTTTTATTTTATTCAGGTGGAGCGGTTGGGTTTAAAGCTTACTCTGGCTATTTGGGCTGCGCGGGGGTAGTAGAGAATTGAAACAAATTGATCACAGAGTGCTGAACAACAACAAGATCACAGAGTGCCGTGGCTTCCTTCCACCGCAAGCGAAGATGGCAGATGGGATCGTAGGTTCGTGACACATGTGGAACTCGTGGCTGCGACTGTGCCGCTGTCCTGTGACGTCCGTGTGACCTGACCGTGACGCGGTCCGCGCCGCGCCGCAGAGTCGCCGTCGCCGCAGCCGGCGGCGGCGGCGGCCGGCTCCTCGGCCGACCTGCTGGCGCAGCTGACGCCGTTCCTGGCGTCGGAGCGGCAGCGGCCAGAGCCGGTGGGCTTCGCCGAGCCGGACGCGCTGGGCGCCGGCTGCGTACAACCGGTGACGGGCGAGCCTGCCGCCGAGCCGGCCGAGCCGCCGGCCGGCCGGCACCGCGCGCTCGGCGAGCAGGCCGCTCTGCTGACGGCCGCCGGCGACCGGGCGGCGGCGCTGCGCCAGGTGGCGCGCGCCGGCCGCGTCCTGCTTTGCCGCGCCGCTGTCATGCGGGTGGTGCAGTACGTGGCCTCCAGGTGAGTGGGTCGGGAAGGGCAGGGTATGCGTGTGTGGTGGTGGTGGCGGTCGCCTCCGCCGGTGCGGTTCAGTTTGGAGGACGCTCTGGTGCGGTTCGTTTTTCTCTCGCGTCTCCTGGTCACCTTGATACGACTTGTCGCGTTGTTCTCAAACCTGACATGCTACCGGAGGCCGTGCGAACGCTGCCCGCTGCCTCCGACCTCGCCCCGCGTCTGCGGCGCCGCGCTCCGTCGGCTCCGCGCAGGTGCTGACTGTGCCTGGTTCCAGCGGCAGCGGCCGTCATCTGGCCGAGACGCTGTCGGCCGTCGGGCTCGGCGACGTGCAGCTGCTGGTGCGACTGATGTGCCTGGCCGCCGCCGGCCGCGTCCAGGCGGCGACCGAGGGTGCGCCGCCGCCGGCCAGCGCCGGCGTCCGCGCCCTCAGCCGAGCCGTGGGCGCGCTGGCCGCCGCCGGCGAGGGTGCCGCAGAGGTGCTGGTGCGGCTGTGCACGCAGGACCTGCTGGCGGCGGCCGTGGCCCCGCCCAGCGCCGGCGCCGCCGCCACCAGCCTGACTGTGACGCAGACGCTGGTGGAGCTGCTCACCGGCGGCACTGTCCTCCACTGCCAGGGTGGGTGCTGGCTCCACTGCCAGGGCGGGTGCTGGCTCCACTGCCAGGGTGTATGGGTGACAAAGCCGGCTGGGGTGGCCCAGCGCGGCGTGCAGATAGCTGATTATACCCGCGCCAACGGCTTGAGAGACGTCAGTCATCGGCCCTTCATCCGATGTGAATGGCCAGAACCGCCCACAAGCGTTAAACACACATCCCTGAGAAGCGTGTGGTCTGCCCAGCGCTGGCCGTATTGGGCTGGGGGGGCCGTTTCCGATCGTGACGTCACCGTGACGTCACCGCCGCCGCCGGCCCGGTCGGTGCGGAGCTGATCGCGTCGCTCCAGTGCCGTGCGTCCGCAGCGTCGCGTCTGACCCTGTGTTCGCCCCGTCAGGCGGTGGTCAGAAGTCCCCGCCGCCGTCGCCGGCCGCCGCCGGCCCGGCCGCCGAGCCTCTCAGTCAGCTGGCCGACGCCCTCAGCGCCTGCGTGCTGTCGGTGCGCGCGGCGGCGCCGCTCCGCACCTGGGCCACGCAGCAGCTGGTGAGTGTGGCGGCGCGCCACTCCGGCAGCGTCGGCCGGCGCAGGCGGGTCTGGCGCACTCACGAGCCGTGTCTGCTGCTCCCGATACCTGATCCCTCGGTGTTATTAGCATTGCAGGCCCCTGCAGCTACACCTGGTGTCGCAGTGCCTATGTCCTCCGTGCTCCGTCTCTTTGCACCTGGCGCGCCAAGCAGTGCAGACCCGCACGCTGTACCTGGTGTACTAAGCAGTTCCTAATCAGTGCCTATCCGTCCGTGCCGGTGATCTCCGCCTATGCGGTTGGCTCGACGTCTGGCCAGTGTTCGGCGCCGGCCGCTGACCGCCCGCCTGGCCGCCAGGTGCGCTGTCTGGCCGTGTGCCAGTCGCCGCTGCCGTCGCCGGAGCGGGAGGCGCTCTGCGACCTGGGCGGCTGCATGCCTCGGCTGCGCTCGCACCAGTCGCAGGCGCACGACGGCCGCGTGACCCAGCTGTGCTGGAGCCCGCGCCGGAGCCGGCTAGCCACCTGGTCAGTGGACGCCCCTCGCGCCCGGTGTGATGACGTAACGGGCCGGTTCTGTCCGATGTAGGCTTGGTATACGGACCACGCCAGGTGTACGTAGTGTGTTGTAAGTTCAACGAAGGCTGCTCGGGTGTCTGTGTTGTTCGCTCCAGATAGTCAAAACGCTGTCGCGTGATGGAAGCCGCGTGCGGTTGTGGCTCCTGCTCGTGTTGTGCGATGGATCCGGCTCCGCTGTGGCATCGACGTCCGTTCGCACGGCCCGACGTTGATCTGTGAAAGACAGCGAAGCGTCACCAGGCATGCGAGAATACCAGACCACACGCGTCACTCCGCCCTGTCACACCGCACTACCGCTGGCGCTGGCGCCTGCGCCGTGTGCCCTTCGCCGCCTGCCGGTCGGACGACCGGCTGCCCGTGTGACGCGTCGCCCCCGGCCTGGCCGTAGCGGCTGTGACGGCACGGTGCGGCTGTGGTCACTGGGTGCCGCCGGCGCGCCGGTGCTGGAGCAGACGCTGGTGTTCCACCTCTCGCCGAGCGTGTACGGCGCCGAGCTGCAGAACCCGGTGCTGGGCCACCTGTGCTGGGGCGACGCCGGCGCGCTGGTGGCCGTCTGCATGGAGAGCACGCTCAACGTGTGGACAGTGCCCGGTGAGTGGACGCCGGCTTCGGTGACGTTCTCTGTTCTGGTGAGGCGCTGGAGGTTGTCGTCGAGTTGGGTCTGGCCTGTGTGGTCTGAGGATATGGTCGGTGTCCGCTGCCACGCCGAGGTCGGGCTGCGTCATACCCGCGGCTGTTCGCGCGGAGCTCGGTCTGTTGGCTCGCGGTGCTGTTGCTGGCTCTTCGACAGCATCTGTGCTGTGCCTGCTTCGCCGAGTAGGCGAAGTAGTCGAGCTGGTCACGCATGTCCTGCGTGAGGTCCGCAGAATCTGCGCCGTGTCTGGTTTGTTGCTGCTGGCCATTACCGCCGCGCCTTGCCCGGGCGTTGACACCGGCCTGTTCCGTGACGCCGGCCCCGTCCCGTCGCCAGACGCACAGCTGTTCATCTCGGAGGAGGCCGGCTGGATCACGGCGCTGGCTTGGCCGGAGCCGGCCACCGACATGCCCAACTTCCAGGGCCGGCCGGCGCTGCTGCTGGGCCGCGCCGACGGCCGGCTGGCGCTGGTGACGGTCCGCCGGGCGCCGGCCGACGCGACCGCCGACGTCGAGTTCGATCGCACCGAGCTCCAGCACTGCGGCAGGAGACAGGGTGAGCGCGCGCCGCGGCCGCCCCGCCGGGAGGGCCGGCTCACGCGGGAGAGGGCGGCCCGGGGCTAAAGTTGGAGTTGTGGCAAAACCACTGTGAGAGCCCGTGTGCTCGCGTCGATTGCCGCTGTTGGGCCGACAGGCCGACAGACCGACAGCCTTGCGTTGCAAGAGTGTGAATTTTAATGTCGTAATGAGGCTGGCATGCAGTGGGTAACGGATCTGGGAGATAATGGGTGACGGACCATGCGGCTAACCGGGGCATGACCTTACGGCGCTGTTGCTTTGAAGCGTCGTGTAACATGAACGGGTCGCCTTGCCCTTTATGCTCCGGTTGGTGTGCTTCTGTGCCTCGCTGACCCGACGCTGCGCGACCGTGGCGAGTGTGGCGTATGACACGTGTCCCCACCGCGTGCGTGGCGTCGGCCGCCGGCTGACGGTCTCGCCGCCGCCGCCGCCGCAGTGTCGGTGACGCACATCAGCTGGATGTACCGCGAGCGGCGCTTCGCGGTCGGCTTCGCGGACGGCTCGGTGCAGCTGGCCTCGGTCAGCCCGAGCGGGGACACCGTCACGATCCGTGGCGTGGCCATGGTCAGTGGACGGCGGAAGCCGTCTCTCGCCGCGGTCACAGAGGTGGCAGCAGCTAGTCAATGGTCTAGCAGTGCTCTGTCAATCATGTAGCAGACTGGAGTCGCGAGTTTGTTAGCCCGGTAGTGAAGAGTTTGTGTGGACAGGAGTCCGTCAGCACGCTAGAAGTCAGTCAGCCGGTCAGATAGCAGGGCCAGTTCGTTGGTACGCAGCCATTAGAAGACGGACGTCAGCTGGTCATACGCAGCTGAACAAGTACCGCGCCGTTGCCCGGGTGTGGCGCAGCTCAGTGACACCCGATGACGCGTCGCTGCCTGACCTCGCGGTCCCGCCTGCTACAGGGCCTGCTGTCCAGCCTGGCGCTGTCTGATTCGGCCCTACTGCTCGCCGCCGCTGCTGACCAGGCGTACGTCAACATGTACGTGCTGGCGGGCGGCCGCAAGTGGGAGATGATGGAGCCGCTGCCGCTGGAGGCGCCGCCGCTTACACTCTGCTGGCAGAAGCCCGGTACGAAGCGTGGTTGCGGTTCAGGCGTGCCGTGGTGGAGGCGGACGAAAGTGACCACCCAGCGCTGTTATGTCGCCCTGAGTTTGTGACCCATTGCGCAGCTACCCTTGTTCTTGCGACTGCCGCTGTCAGTGAGACGTCGTTATGTGGCTGGGTAGTGTGCCGACCGTCGGCTACACTGGCTACATCCTGGCGCCACCATCGGTGGCGCGCTGCACGTGTTGTACGCGGGCGACGAACTGGCCGTGATGCGCCTGCTTGCGAAGCTAGCCGCCTGACCGGGTGAAACGTGGCTCACGTCCCCCGCCGTGCGACTCCTCTGAACCGAGCCCGGGTGGGGAGCGACAGCAGTCTGACCTCGGCCTCCAGTGTGCCCGAGCGCCGCGCGACGTGCCGGTGCGGTGGGGCCGCACGGGTCGGGTGGAGCCAGTCTTCCGGCCGCGCCTCTCCGCGGGCGGGCGTCACGCTGTGGACGCGCGCTGAGCGTCGGCCGCCGCCGCCGGTCTGTCTCATACGCGGCGCCGGTCGGCAGGCTCGCCGGCCATGCGCGGCGTGGAGGTGCTGCTGGCGGGCGGCGTGGACGGCGTCAGCTCGCTCTGGGCGATGTCGCCCACCACCGGCGGCGGCCACTGGACGGTGCGGCACGTGCTCACGCTGCACGGCCATCCAAGCTACCCGGTGACGGCGCTGGCGCTGCACCCGACCGGCCTGTACATGGCCACAGGTGAGTCGCCGGGGCGAGCAGCCCGCCGCTGGACAGCTAGGAGTCGCCAGGGAGGCGTGAGGGCCCCGGCAGCGGGGGCGGGAGCACGCCTCGGGTGAGGGCGCGCCGGCTGGCTGCAGTCGGAGGAGACTGATGCGTGGGCCGCTGCGGGGCCTGCTCCCCACCACGGGCCGTGTCTGGATGCGGGACGCGCAGGGTGTCGTACGCTGGCCGCCGAGCTGGCTTCCGTGCTGTTCTGACCTCACTGACGGCCGGTCGGATCGGCGTGCGGACGGGGCTCCGCCGGCGGGGCCTCCGCGTGCGGCGTGCCGTCCCGTGGTGCCGGCGTGCAGCGAGGCCCCCCGACCGTCACCTGACGCCTGGCGCCGCCGCCTCCGCCGCCGCAGGCTGCTTCAAGGGCATGATCGGCCTGGTGAACGTGTGGTCGCTGGTGGACGGTGCGCTGCTGCAGACGCGCGTCGGCGCCGGTGGCGTCCACTCCCTCACCTGGACCGACGGCTACAACCTGGCCGCCACCTTTGCGCGCTCCAAGGTCAGCTGATTGGGTGGGAGGGGGGGGGGGGGCGTCAGGCGCCGCGGGGCGCCGCGCGACGCCTGGACGGCTGACGCGCCGCCGCCGGGCCCGTTGCCGGCCGCCTCGGTACCGCTCCCGCGGGCAGGGTAGCTGTTTGGCAGTGAGAGACGCGGACCACGGACGGGGTGTAGACTGCTGCGGCGCGCAATCCGCTTCTCTTCCGCCGTCGCACGAGCGGGAGCAGTAGTGACGAAATCACTTATCGCGCGACTTTCGCCGACCCGTCCCCAACGGACCCCGCTGAGACATACGCAGGACGTGTTCATATGCTCGCTGCCTCTTCGATACCGGATCACAGCCCCTTGTCTCTGTAGGGCTTGACCACACTCACCGACGTCATTGGGGATTTTTGACGCACTGAACTGCTCATCCCCGCTGCGTGTCGGCCGGTGCCCTGACGGCGGGCCGCGCCCCGTCTCTGCACAGGACCTGATCACGCTGAGCGCCGAGGAGGCCGAGCTGCGACGGCTGCAGCCGCTGGCCACCGCCAGGGCGGCGCTGCTGTCGCGCGGCGTGGTCGGCCTGCACCAGATGCCGTGCCTGCGGCTGCTGCTAGTGCTGCTGCCGCAGCTGGTGGCGCAGCAGTACACCTTCGAGAAGCCCACCGGTGGGTGCGGCGGAGCCGACGCCGGCCTCCTGACGGCGCCGGGGGGCGGCGCTGGGGCGCGCGGAGTCGGGTGGGGCCGCTGAACACGGCTCGTCGCCTTCTCAGAGCGTCGGATAGGCTGTGCACCAGGCTGGACGTGTGTGCGCGTTCTGCCCTTTGTTTCACTACCGTTGGTTTAGTTTGACGGATACCAGGTAGTGGGTGGCTCACGTAGTATGCCAATCCCTGCATGTGTCCTTAATCGCGTTTTCCGTGAAGGGTCTTAGCTTGGAGAAGGAGCTTCTCTAGTATGAAATCTCCATATTTCACGTTGCTGCAGAGTGTTAACTGAATGATAACGCGTTAGGCCGAGTCCACCATTTTCTGGCATTTAGCGTTATCTCTAGGGGTACGGGGAAGATGAGATGAATGTTTCTGTGACCGCTGACAAGTGTTCGCGCGTTGCACTGACGCCTCCGTGATCAGTTCATGGACAGCGGTACACGTGAGTTTTGGTTGATGGTGGCATCCTCTTCGCTCGTGGCCAGCAGAGGTGTAGATACGTCAGTGATGATCGGAGTTTTGTAGCCGCTGACCGTGATGGGCGGTGTCTGTGTTTCGGTGCCTGTCTGCGGCCGCGTGTGTGCGTCGGCCAGCGCCGGAGGCGTCCGCAGCCGTGACAGCGTGCCGTGCCGCCTGCTCCAGTGATGACCGGCGACCAGCTGGTGCACAGCGGCTACCTGCAGGCGCTGGCCTCGCTGGCGCTGGGGCTGCGGCTGGACCGCGTGCTCTGCTACCAGCCGGTGCCGGCCTACGGCTCCCAGCAGCAGAGAGGTCAGTGTGGCGGCGGCGCGACTCCGAGGAGTGCTCTCCAGCTGGCTGGACGGGGTCCGACTGGGCGGGGCTCGAGCGTCTCCGAGACACCCGTAGTTGACGGGTGTTCGAAACATCACAACGCCGTATGGCTTCCCCTTCCAATCGGTGTCACGGGCTCTTCACGGTTCGTTACAAGATCCTTGGACCCCGTCTGAAGCGGACGCTGTGCCGTCTGGTCAGAAGTTCGGTGCCCGGTCGGCCTGTCCGCGCAGTCGCTCCGGCCGGAGGTCGCAGGCTGTGTGACAATCGCCGTCGGAGCCACCGCCCTGTGCTGACGGCTGGTGCTCTCCGCGCCCGACAGTGCCGGAGTGGACGTGGCTGCTCAACTATTGCCGGGCGGCGCACGTGGCGCAGGCCCTGCTGACCCGGCAGCCGCTGCCAGCGTCCTTCTTGCCCGCCGAGGGTGAGTTAGCCGCCGCCGGCCGCCGACGGTAGCTGCTGCTGACTCGGCAGCCGCTGCCGGCGTCCTTCCTGCCCGCCGAGGGTGAGTTAGCCGCCGCCGGCCGCCGCTGGCAGCTGCTGCTGAGGCGGCAGCCGCTGCCGGCGTCCGTCCTGCCCACCGAGGATGAGTTAGCCGCCGCCGGCCGCCGACGGCAGCTGCTGCTGAGGTAGCAGCGCGCGAGCCCGTCGCGTGGGCCTACTGATCCGGCAGGGCGAGGGTTTCCCCATTAAACGCGGATTACAGTCGAAGGCTGTCTCTTCTCGTCAGAAATTCATGGGCACGAGATATTCATGGCATGGCACATGCCCTCGGAGATGTGTCGCTCGACGGCACGTCCATCGTTTTGCGGCCGTGGCGACGCCAGCCCCTGCCTCGCCATGGTCCTGTCCGTACGGCATGTCCATCGGTTTGCGGTCGCGGCCAGCCCCCGCTCTCGCCATGGTCTTGTCCGCACGGCGAGACCAGCGGTGGCCTGGGCCGTGAGAATTATAGGGTGGGAGTTCAAACCCCGGTTGCGCCACGGTCCATGAGGTCTGGTATGGCAGCTGCAGGCGCTGGCGCTTCATAAAGGGGCGCGCTACGACGAGCGTCGCGTTCCTCAACTGAGAGCGGGTTGTGATGTGACCGGGCGGCCGCTTGCCTGGTTCAGAGTCTGACGACGATGAGTCGGAGGAGGAGGACGAGGACGAGGACGACTCGTCGGATCCGCCGGCGGCCGACAACAGCCGCTGGAGCGTGGCGCAGGACGGCGAGCTGATGACCTGGGCCACGCTGCACCCGCACGACTGGCAGCTGGGCGGCGGCTGTAGCGCCTACCTCTGGGGCTCCGGCCGACACGGACAGGTGAGCCCCCCGCTCTGACCCGGCCGCAGGCGAGGCTTGAGTCGCCCCGGGGTCTCCCTCCCTCCGTGGGCCTCCGGCCTCTGCGGGCAGACAGGCGTCCGATCTGTTTATAGGTTAGATTGGGCGTGGGCTCTTCCTGAGGGACTCTGACCAGCACGTGCAGACGAGGCACTGGTCTGTCGCGTGGAACCGGTGGGACACGGGCTGTGTCTTTGGTAAGACTCCGAAGTTCAGACGACGTGGCAGTGCGGGCTGGAGACGTGCATGGAGCTCAGAACGTCAATTAGGCCCAACACCACCAGCACCACTACCAACACTACTACCTGCACCAAGTCGTGTGTTTATAGGCAGTGCATCCCCGTCATTGTTCAGGCATCAGTAACGTCGCCTGGCCCCTTCTGCAAGATGTCGCTCTCTTGTGTGGCGGGTGCCGCCAGCATGCGTGAACCGGCCGGCCGGCGCCGTGCAGCCCGCCGCCGTCAGCGCCGCCGCCTCCGTTTCAGCTGGGCGAGAGCCGGTCGAGCTTCTCGCCGACGCGCGCCGACTCGTTCGGCCTGGCGCAGACGGTGGTGTGCGGCCAGAACTGCACGTTCGTGATCCAGGCCAACGGCACGGTGCTGGCGTGCGGCGAGGGCAGCTACGGCCGCTTGGGCCAGGGCAACAGTGACGACTTGCACGTGCTCACCGTGGTTAGCGGGCTGCAGGGTGAGACGGCGCGACGGGACGGGCGGGGCGGCGGCACGTGTGTGACAAACGGTAGCAGGGTTAGGTGAGGGCAGGGTTTGGTAAGGCGGGGTGTTGAAACTCGGCATCTGTGATAGGCTGTTTCGTTTGGGTGAGGCATTGTTTAAATTAGGTGAAACCATGAGCTTAGTAATGGTAAATGTAATATGTTATCACAAGACTGAGGTACATCACGTATAATCAGCCCATAGCATGTTTAGACATGTCCGGGTAACATTTTGTTTTTGTTTTTGTGGAGCATGACTCAGCTGAGTTATTGAACACGAATCGTACTCTTCATATTTGGCGACGCAAAAAGTCATCCTCGTGGACCTAGGAGTCACTCCACCCCCGGTTCCTGGTGACCATCACCTCAAGGTAGGCTGCGCCAGCGGCAGCGCCGTCCGCCTGGCCCAGCGTCCGTCACAGCTGGGCGGCCGTGCCGGGCAGGGTTCGTGATCGTGCAGCTGTCGACGTCGGTCGGCTCCGACGGCCACTCGCTGGCGCTGGCCGAGTCTGGAGAGGTGTTCTCCTGGGGCGACGGCGACTACGGCAAGCTGGGACACGGCAACTCGGACCGGCAGCGGCGGCCCCGCCAGATCGAGGCCCTGCAGGGCGAGGAGGTGGTCCAGGTGGGTGACGCGCACGGCGGCGGCGGACGAGGCCGCCACAAGGAAGGTGGCAGAGCTGCAGGCGCCACCCTGTCGGGCTTAGCATGATGAGCTGAGCTTGGCTCCCGCGCGCGGCGTTGATGCTCGCGAGGTTTCATTCCTCGGTTGTCTACCCGTCCGGCCAGAGTGGCAGGCGGGCATTGCCATGTAGCCTTGAGCTGCTGTCGAATGCGCCGTGAAGCCTCACCGACGACCTGGATTACCGTCGTAACGTGGCCACGGACACGGGTGGCCCTGACGCTGATCACCCCGAGACATCGAGTGAGACGCCTGGTACGAGGTGTAGGGGAGGGGAGGCCCGTCACCTCACACTCGCTGTCAGTGACTGATTCAGAGAAGTGCTTGGGTCAGTTGCATCAAGGTTCAGTGGCGCTGTGTATTTGGCTCACCTGTTATATATACCCATATTGTACGCCACTGAGCGCCGCGGCCGAGTGAGGGGCGCTCGCGGCCGGCGTGCGCGCCGCTAACGCCAGCGCCGGCCGCCAGGTGGCGTGCGGCTTCAAGCACTCGGCCGTGGTGACCGTGGACGGTCAGCTGTTCACGTTCGGCAACGGCGACTACGGCCGGCTCGGCCTGGGCAGCACCGACAACAAGAAGCTGCCCGAGCGCGTCACCGCCCTGGAGGGCAAGCGGGTCGGCCAGGTGCGCTGCCGGCTGGTGGAGGAAGGGGGGAGGGGGGGGGGGGGGCGTTCCGAGGCGCTGGGGCGATGTCAGGTAGTTGCTTGGAGGGCACTGAGCCGGGTGGATCTCTGGTGTGTGTGTGTTGGGGAGGGGGCGGGGGGCTGAAGTGAGATGGGTCCATGGTGGGCTGAGGTCCAGCTGGCCCGCGGGAGACGAAGTCACATGGTGGGTAGTGGGTAGGACTCAGAAGACGGAGTCCGCGGTTCAGGTGAAAACCGATGTGAAAGTGAGCTGGTTAGGCCCCTGGAAGTGAGCATCGGAATCAGGTGGGTGGCGCCCATCTTCTCCAGCCCGGTCTCCGCATTGTATGCGGGTCAGAGGGGCCCTTTGAGGGATCAACATCAGACGCTTGGGCCTCGAGTGGGTGTTAGCGGCCTCGAAAGCCTCTACTTCTGACTGGCGACTGCACGCGACCTACGTCTTCTTTTGATGAGTTTGTGTTCAGCGTTTAACTTGTGCTCAGTTCATTCTCTGTTTGTGTTCGATTTCTGCACAGGATGACCAGCTTTTCCTCAGATAAGCTTCTTTGCAGCGCGTACACCACTCAGCAGTGTCTCCCGTTCAGGAGATCTGCTATGTGGACTCCCGGCGCCACGTGTGCTGCTCCTCCCCTGCGCATTTGAGGCCCACCCCTGCCGCCGTCCCCGCCTCGCTCGTGACCGGTGGGACGGGACCCTGCCGCCGGTCCCCGCCTCGCTCGTGACCGGTGGGACGGGACCCTGCCGCCGGTCCCCGCCCCGCTCGTGACCGGTGGGACGGGACCCTGCCGCCGGTCCCCGGCCCGCTCGTGGCCGGTGGGACGGCACCCTGTCGCCGGTCCCCGCCCCGCTCGTGACCGGTGAGGCCGACCCCTGCCGCCGGTCCCCGCCCCGCTCGTGACCGGTGGGACGGGACCCTGCCGCCGGTCCCCCCCCCCTCGTGACCGGTGGGACGGCACCCTGCCGCCGGTCCCCGCCCCGCTCGTGACCGGTGGGACGGCACCCTGCCGCCGGTCCCCGCCCCGCTCGTGACCGGTGGGACGGGACCCTGCCGCCGGTCCCCGCCCCGCTCGTGACCGGTGGGACGGGACCCTGCCGCCGGTCCCCCCCCCCCTCGTGATCGGTGGGACGGGACCCTGCCGCCGGTCCCCGCCCCGCTCGTGACCGGTGGGACGGGACCCTGCCGCCGGTCCCCGCCCCGCTCGTGACCGGTGGGACGGGACCCTGCCGCCGGTCCCCCCCCCTCGTGACCGGTGGGACGGCACCCTGCCGCCGGTCCCCGCCCCGCTCGTGATCGGTGGGACGGGACCCTGCCGCCGGTCCCCGCCCCGTTCGTGACCGGTGGGACGGCACCCTGCCGCACCTCGTGGCCTGCCTGATGGCTCGGCTCGGCCGCCAGGTGGCCTGCGGCCTGAACCACACGCTCGCTGTGTCGGCCGACGGCGCCAGCGTCTGGTCGTTCGGCGACGGCGACCACGGCAAGCTGGGCCTGGGCAGCACCGCCTCCAAGCCCACCCCGCAGGTGCGGTGCTGACGGTTGGCGCAGCTGCAGGCAGCGTGCGCGTAGGCCGTCTCGGTTTTGTCTGTCGAGGGCCATGTGTGGGGACCGCGTTGCGTGCATCACCTCAACACATTTCAGTGATGCGCTATGCACCCGGGACTGATACAGGGTAGAGTACCCGACATTACCATGTGTGGTGTGATCCGTGGCTGTTGGGCAGCTGCCGACGGTGCTGCTTGCCTGGCACCAGCGTCTGTCTGTCTGTCGTCTCTGAGCAGCCTCTACTGTAGCGCCAGTGTTGTCTCCGCCAGTCAGCGGAGGCCCAGTTCGGCTCTATCGCCAGTGTTAGCTTGTGCGGCCATGGTCGAGATCCCACCTCTGACGTCAGTGTGTGTTGCATCCGTTCGCTGGTGGTTCGGATCCCACCTCTGACACCAGTGTTTGTGGCATCGGTCAGCTGGTGGATGCGCTGTCTGGGCTGGGCGTCAAGAAGGTGCTGTGCGGCAGCCAGTTCTCCGTGTTCCTGACCCAGGCCGGTCAGCTGTACAGCTGCGGCATTGACCGGCTCATCGGCCAGCCCGACTGCAGGCTGCGCGGCCACACGCGGCCGCAGCAGGTAACGACATCTCGCGGGCAGGCGGCCAACCATGACGGCCGGCCGCAGCACGTAACGACATCTCGCGAGCAGGCGGCCAGCTATGGCGGCCGGCCGCAGCCCATAACGCCGTGTCGGGCAGACGCGAGCTAAGCCTGACAGCGGCCTTAGCGGAGCACTGTTACTCGGTCTGCCCCACATCTGGCTCCAGCAGTTACCGCCATCTCTCGGAGAAACTGAAAGTGGGCGATCTCATGTAACGTCTTAACCTGCAGAGTCTGAGAGCTGCTTCTTGCACAGTCTGAGGACCATTCTTCGCGGAGTCTGAGGACCGTTCCTCGCGGAGTCTGAGGACCGTTCCTCGCAAAGTCTGAGGACTATTCCTCGCAGTGTTTGGGGACCATTCCTCGCAGAGTCTGAGGACCACTCCTCGCAGAGTCTGAGGACGCCGTTTGCGTGGCGGGCACGGTCGGTACCCAGCCTGTGTCCGACCGGCAGGTGGTCGCTCTGCGGGACCGCGTGCTGGTGGACGTGGCGGTGGGCGCCGAACACACCCTGGTGCTGACGGCCGAGGGTGACGTGTTCGCATGGGGCACCAACAACGACGGTCAGCTGGGGCTGGGTCACACGGCCGGCGTGCGCGAGCCGCAGCTGGTGACTGCGCTCAGCGGCAAGCTCGTCCGACAGGTCAGCAGGCAGGTCGGCCGCCGCCACTCGCCGTCGTTGTAGTGCAGGAAATCGACAGTTATAATAATGAAGGGCCTCATTTAAGGTACTAAATGGGTCGCTGTCGTAACTGCGGGCCGAAGAGTGCTTAGATCGTTCCAGCTGTATGCAAAAGTAATGCCTTACCCTGTGGCACGCGCGTCTTCTGCACCGAATCGCCCCAACTTGTGCGCTTTCGGAGGGCCGGATGCCGTCCGGCCGGTACCATAATGACCGCCTCCTCCACCTATCAGGCTTCTGCCGGCTGGTACCGCACTGACCTGTGCTGACGCTCCCTCCCCCCACTACCCCTGTCAGATCTCCGCCGGCCGGTGCCACAGCGCCGCGTGGACGGCGCCGGCCGGCAGCCGCCGCTGTCCGGGTGTCTCGTGCGGCCCCAGCTTGGGCGTGCCGGCGGCCGTGCCGCCCCAGTTCGGCCGGCTGCAGGGCCTGGCGCCGGCGGCGCTGCGTCGCCGCCTCCTCCTGCTGCACCGCTACTCGGACCTGGTGTACGCCAGCTGGCGGCTGCTGCCGCTCATACAGCAGGTGAGGCCCGCCGCGGGGCGGCGCCGGCGCGCGCCGGCCCGGAGAGCCGGGCCTCGCGGCCGCGCTCCATCGAGCCCATACCGCCGACTGCAAACGCCAGCGACGTCCGTGATCTGCTGGCTGGGGGCGGTTGTTGGACCTCCGTGTGACCTGGTGCGCGTCGCTGCTCGGTGGTTTGCTGACGTGGTGTGACTTTCGGTGAACCAAGCGGACCACGGCTGAGATGCTGACCTTTTGCGACCTGCCGGTTCGTCATGGCCTTTACCGTCTCAGCCGTGTGACCAGCCGACCCCGCACCGAACCGGACATGGAACCCGAATCGGGCGCCGAGCAAAGCGCCGAACCCGAACCAGGCCCCGAACCAGAACCAGGCCCCAAACCTGAGCCGGACCCTGAAACCGGATCCGGCACCGAACCCAAACTAGACACCGAACCTGAACCAGGCCCTGGACCCGAACCCGAACCATGCGCCGAACCCGAGCCAAACCCCGAACCTGAACCAGGCACCAAATCCTAGCCAGGCCCCGAACCCGAACCGGGCCATGAACCGGAACCAGGCACCGAACCCGAACCAGGCACCGAACCATAACCAGGCCCCAAACCTGGGCCGGACCCTGAACCCGGATCCGGCACCGAACCCGAACCATGCACCGAACCAGGCACCGAACCCGAACCAGGCGCCGAACCCAGGCCAAGCTTCGAACCCGAACCAGGCACCAAAACCGAACCAGGTACCGAACCTGAACCTGAATCCGGCACCGGATCGGACCCAGCCGGCCACAGACGTGTAATCGGAACGGCACCAGCGGCTACAGTGGTGTATTTTGAATAGCGGTATCTGGCCTAGCGGTGCGACCTGGTGTGGCCATATGCTGGCCTAGCCGCGTAACCTGGGTGTGGCCGTATGCTGGCCCAGCCGAGTGACCTGGGTGTGGCCGTGTGTCGGGCAGCCTTGTGACCTTGGTGCGGCCGTGTGTCGGGCAGCCGAGTGACTTGGGTGTGGCCGTGTGTCAGGCAGCCGTGTGACCTGGGTGTGGCCGTGTGTCGGGCAGCCGAATGACTTGGGTGTGGCCGTGTGTCGGGCAGCCGTGTGACCTGGGTGTGGCCGCGTGTCGGGCAGCCGAGTGACTTGGGTGTGGCCGTGTGTCAGGCAGCCGTGTGACCTGGGTGTGGCCGTGTGTCGGGCAGCCGTGTGACCCGGGTGTGGCCGTGTGTCGGGCAGCCGTGTGACCTTGGTGCGGCCGTGTGTCGGGCAGCCGTGTGACCTGGGTGTGGCCGTGTGTCGGGCAGCCGAGTGACCTGGGTGTGGCCGTGTGTCGGGCAGCCGAGTGACCAGCTGACGCCGGGCCTGTCGGCGGTGACATCGGCCGAGCTGCGGCCGCTGCTGGCGCCACGCGTCTACACCCTGCCGCTGGTGCGCAGTCTGGGCAGGACCATGGTCCAGGTACGGAGTGGCGCTGGTGGCGGGCGCCGCGCGTCTACACCCTGCCGCTGGTGCGCAGTCTGGGCAGGACCATGGTCCAGGTACGGAGTGGCGCTGGTGGCGGGCGCCACGCGCGGGGCCGGTCTGCAGCTAGCGCCAGCACATCAACCGCGGGAGGCTTGTGTTTGGCTACGGGCGGCGTGTTTGTCCGCTTGCTTTTGTAGAGGTTCGGTTTTTAGCGGTAGAACTGCAAAACTTCTGTCGGGATGTCGCGCTGAACTGCTCTGTTGCCCTACATTTCACAGTTTTTAGCATGCTTCAAACGCCCAGATGGAGGACAGCTCGGTACGTGGCGCAGCACGCAGCGCCGGGTCTTCTCTGCGGTGCCGTGTCCGACTGTCCTCAGCTGACGTGGCGCGTCGCTCGGCAGGGCAAGAACTACGGCCCGCAGATCACGGTCAAGCGGCTGGCGGTGCGCAGCCGCGCCTGCAAGCCCATCTTCCTGCAGATCGCGCGCCAGGTGGTGCGCCTGCGGCCGGCCGAGCTCCGGCTGCCCAGCCGCGCCTGGAAGGTGAGCCGCCGGCCGACACGGCGTCGCGGCGACCGGCCCGACTGCGCTCCTGCCTCCGGGGCTGGCGGGCCCGGGCCCGTCGGGCTGTGGTGGTGTCGGTGACCCGGGCGGGGCCTTGCGGCGGCACATGAGCTGTCTGTCGCCGGTGCCAGCGGCCGGGCGGCTGAGAGCCGTGGGCGGGGTCTGAGGTCCAGGCGGACAGACTGGCGTCGGATGATCACGCGTCCGCCCGGGACTGACGCGTCATGCTATGTGTGTTCTGCGGCGGTGCAGCTGGATGGGGGGATAGTCACTGCGCGCGACTGAAGCTGTGACGACCTAGCAGTGCGCGACGAGTGGATTGCCGCGTCCAGAAAAAGGCTGGGTCGACCTGTCGCCGGTTTGGCGGCCGGACCTCATTGACCGGGCTGCTGACACACTGGCGGACCGACGGACAGCCGCCGATGTGCTGCTGGCGGCCCGACTCCATGTGATGCGACTGGCCACTCGGTTCCGGACCCGACGAAAGGTCCGCGGGGCGGTGCGCTTTGTCTCCGTCTGATCCTCGGCTTTCTCCCGTCCCCAGGTGAAGCTGATTGGGGAGGGCGCGGACGACGCGGGCGGCGTGTTCGACGACACCATCACGGAGATGTGCGTCGAGCTGACGTCGGGTGCGGTGCCGCTGCTGGTGCCGACGCCGAACGCTGTGGCCGACACCGGCTGCCACCGTGACCGGTTTCTGCTCAACCCAGAGCTGACGGCGCCCCACCAGCTCAGTCTGTTCAAGTTCCTCGGTGAGGCGGCCGGCCTCGGGCGCCGTCGGACCCCGCCGACGGGTTGGGGCGGACCGCGGGCCGGGACGGGCTGGGGAGCGGCAGACGGAGGCGACCGGCCTCGGGCGCCGTCGGGCCGCCGACGGGCTGAGGCGGACCGGGGGCTGGGGCGGACCGCTGGCCTGGGCGGACCGCGGGCCGGGACGGGCCGCGGGCTGGGGCGGACCGCAGGCCGGGGCGGGCCGCGGGCTGGGGCGGACCGCAGGCCGGGGCGGGCCGCGGGCTGGGGTGGACCGCGGGCCGGGACGGGCCACGGGCTGGGGCGGACCGCGGGCCGGGACGGGCCACGGGCTGGGGCGGACCGCGGGCCGGGGAGGACCGCGGGCCGGGGAGGATCGCGGGCTGGCGCGGACCGCGGGCCGGGGCGGGCTGAGGAGCAGCAGACGAATTCGCAGTGATCGGGAGAGGCCGGTCGATGGCGCGCTCCAAAACACGCACGCTCTGCCAGCTACTGTGCTCGCTACGCACCGCTGCGTTGATATGGTCTCCTGTGCCAGACCCTCCCCTCAGTGTAAGGAAGTGCGCGTACCCTGAAGGTGGGGGCCCGGCACGCGTGTTGACGCTGTTCGAGCCCTCTCGAGCGTCAACCGCTGGTCGTGAGACCGCAGCCGGCGCGCTGACCACGACGCCGGGGAACTGTAGCACCCTGGCCCAGAATGCCGCTTGTACACGCTCGTCTCTGATCGTGCTGCAAATCGTGCCACTGGTGCAATCGCGAGCATCGCAATGCTGTCGCCTTATGTATGCATGGAGGCCGAAACGCGACATTCGGCTCGCTTCGACCCCACAATGTAGTGGCCGCTGGTGAAGCCCGCCTGAGCTGAGGTCCGCTGTGCGGCAGGGATCCTGCTGGGCGTGGCGATCCGCACCAAGAAGCCACTGGCCGTGCCGCTGGCGCCGTTCGTCTGGAAGCTGCTGGCTAACATGAACCTGAGTCTGGACGACCTGGAGGAAACAGACTCTCTCTTCACGCAGAGTCTGCGTTACGTCCGCGAACTGAGCGCTGACATACCCGAGGAGACGCTGCACGAGGTGAGGCCAGAGTCACGGGGGAAACGTTGGTTACTGGTGACGGGGGATGCTGCACGAGGTGAAATGGTGGCCGCGGAGACGCCATGCCAGATCGGTTCCGGTACCGGAAGGATCTGGTACTGTCCGTCCCCGTGATGGTCAGTTCCAGCCCCAGGCCGTGCTGCTGGTACGAGCATGTGACTCGCTCCGCCGGCCCAGTCCCGTCTGCTGTCGCCTGGCCCTGCCCTCTGTAGGTTTGGTTCGCTCCTGTGAACGCCTGCCCTGCTCCGGCCCTGTGCGGGTCCGGCTCGCCTCTGAAGCTCCGGTCTCGAGAGGGCCCGCTGCGGCCCTGTGCGGGTCCGGCTCGCCTCGGTGAATCTCCGGCCTCGAGAGGGCCCGCTGCTGCCCGCTCCGCCTGAGCGGCCGCCTCCCCGTTGACAGGTGCTGCCAGTGGACACGTTCGAGGCGCCGTCCTGCACGGGCCGCCTGGTGCCGGTGGTGGCCGGCGGTCGCACGCTGCGAGTCACCGCCGCCACCCGGCTGGAGTACGTCCGGCAGGCGGTGCGCTACCGGTTGCACGAGATGGACCTCCAGGTGGGCGACACCGAGCCGCGGCGCGCGCCGCCGCCGGCCGGCTGAGGCGGCGGAGCCGGCCTTCCTCCCACCTCGCGACGTGGCGCGGCAGAAAGCTTCACAAAACAACGAAATTGAACTAGGTGCACAGTATTGGAAAGAGCTCACTCACATAAGCAGAAGCGATAGAGCAAGCGAACATAACTGCAAGTCAGACAAAAACTCACTCTAATGACTACCTGAAGCACAGCACAGGACAACACAGCATGTAAATAAAGTGTCGATGCTTTTGTACGTGGCATCTAACACTGCGAGTAATTGTGCCTTGCCTTCACCGGATGCTTCACCGGAGTCCGCCGCGTCCGGTCTGCCTGGGACGAGTCCGTCGAGCCGCCTGCCGTCTGTGGAGGGCGCCGTGCCTGGCCCGGCGTCCCTGTCGTCTGACCGTGCCGTGTGGTCTCGGCAGGTGGCGGCCGTGCGGGACGGCATGGCCGGGGTGGTGCCGGTGCCGCTGCTGTCGCTCATCACGGCCCAGCACCTGGAGCAGCTGGTCTGCGGCCTGCCCACCATCTCGGTGCCGCTGCTCAAGACGATCGTTAGGTGGGCGCCGCCGCCGCCGCTGTCCGCATCGGCTGTTGTCTGCGTGATCAGACGGCTTGCCTGCGACACGGCGATATGACCTCAATTACGCCCTCCCCATTTGATCAACTTGGAAAACTTCAGATGTTTGAATTATTACCACTGGGCAAATTACAAATGAGGGAGATCGGGATGTCGAAGGAGGAGGGAGGGATGGCGGGAGGGAGGGAAGAAGGGACTTCCTCGACATTTCCGGGACGGTCGCGCTGACGGACGTCTCTAAAATTCAAGGGGCTCGCATTCCTGACCACAACTGCTGTCCCTGAATACCTCCTTGGCTTGCGTCTGCACCCTCTCCGTGATGAGCATTAAGGAAGCGCCATTGACGTCCGTGTCAGTGTTCATCGGGCCGAAGTCACCGGCCGTCTCTCGCCCGGCCAGGTATCGGGAGCTGGACGAACAGCATCAGCTGGCGCGCTGGCTCTGGGCCGTGCTGGAGAGCTTCACCGACTCGGAGCGCGTGCTGTTCATGCGGTTCGTGTCGGGCCGCTCCCGTCTGCCAGCCAACCTGGCCGACCTCTCGCAGCGCTTCCAGGTGGGCGTGGCCGCGGCTGTGGGCGGAGCGACTTTGGCGGGACTTGTGACCTGGCGTCACTCCCGCAGTCAGGCACGTGTCGGAATTAGGAGGTGCGCGACGTGCCGTGCACGCGGTAATGCTGTTAAAACCATAGCGTGTCAACAGCGCGTTATGCGGTTATCTCAGTCAGCCGGCGGCTCTATGGAGATGTCAGCATCATGCACGGATGGTTATGCCGTGAATCGTCTGACGACCAGCCGGCGGGTGGGCCGACCTCGCCCTGCCCGTTTAGCGCCGCCCTGTCAGCGATGCTGTGACCGTGCTGAGCGTGCCGCGCCACTGGCAGGTGATGAAGGTGGACAAGCCCACGGACGGGCTGCCGACGGCGCAGACCTGCTTCTTTCAGCTCAGGCTTCCCCAGTACTCTAGTCAGGTGAGTGGAGCGGCCCGCGCGCGGTCCGGCCGCGTCATGGTCCGGCGCTGCGCAGCGGTGTCGCCAGCGACCGCTCTATCCGCTTTGGGCACGTGGGCCCCCACTTGCCAGCCGCAGATGTCAGCGCGTGCCAGCGCCACCCCGGTGTCTGTCCGTGCGGCAGTGCTGCCAGCACCACCCCTGTGTGGCCTGACCGTGCGGCAGCGCTGCCAGCACCACCCCTGTGTGTCCTGACCATGCGGCAGTGCTGCCAGCACCACCCCTGTGTGTCCTGACCATGCGGCAGTGCTGCCAGCACCACCCCGGTGTCTGACCGTGCGGCAGTGCTGCCAGCACCACCCCTGTGTGTCCTGACCATGCGGCAGTGCTGCCAGCACCACCCCGTGTGTCCTGACCATGCGGCAGTGCTGCCAGCACCACCCCTGTGTGTCCTGACCATGCGGCAGTGCTGCCAACACCACCCCGGTGTGTCCTGACCGTGCGGCAGTGCTGCCAGCACCACCCCTGTGTGTCCTGACCATGCGGCAGTGCTGCCAGCACCACCCCGGTGTGTCCTGACCGTGCGGCAGTGCTGCCAGCACCACCCCTGTGTGTCCTGACCATGCGGCAGTGCTGCCAGCACCACCCCAGTGTGTCCTGACCATGCGGCAGTGCTGCCAGCACCACCCCAGTGTGTCCTGACCATGCGGCAGTGCTGTCAGCACCACCCCTGTGTGTCCTGACCGTGTGGCTGGCGTTGCAGGAGATGCTCGCGGAGCGGCTTCGCTACGCCATCAACAACTGTCGGTTCATCGACATGGATAGCTACATGTTGGCGAGAAACACGGACGGCGGCACGATGTCTGACGACGAGATCATGTAGCTGAACTGCGCTGCGCCAGTAATAGATGGCAGCACTCCGGCCGGCCCAGCGTGGCATCGCGATTCTCGCAGGGAAATTCAGCACTCAAAAGTCATCGTGCCGATGTGTGAGATTTGTGAGCTGCAAAATTACGATTTCTTGGTGTCCGCCGGGAACTGTGCTTTGTGCTGTGGTTAAGACCGGGCGTGCGCTAACTGCCATCCCGTGCGCCCCCACAGCCCGTATATTGTTCGCAGATACAGGTGCGATCGTGATACTTGTTTTACAGACGCTTATTGCTAGACATCTCGCATCCTGGTTACGAAATGGCAGCTCTCTTTCACTTGACTTGATCACAGAGCTCTTCATTGCTACGAAATGAGTCCAATTTGCGTTGCGAAGTTAATGCGACCACTATTTGTACGCGTGTTCACGCTGATAATGTTTTCAAATGGACGCGTTTTTTAAACAAATTGCATCGTTCCGTGTTGTTAAGCGACTTCAGCCTGTTGGTGTGAATAACGTGAGCGTGTTGACGTGACTTTAGTTTATGATAACGCCTGCGTTTGTTATCTTCATTGGTGTTTAAGTGGTAATTCGTCCATTGAAATTGCAAACGACTGCGATCCAGAATTATTGCATGAATGATATTTTGGGATAGGCCCCCGAAAATATACTTTAAATAACACCGGCAGTGTAAACCACCAACACAGCACGAGAGACACGATGAAGACAGCTACGACCTGATTGTTATTGAGAGGATCTCACCCTCGTTCGTGAGTTCCATCGTGATCTTACCACGCCGTGAGGAGAGAGTCGAGACGCAGCCTAGCGCACTCTACTTCCAGTGCTGGGCCTCTATGACCACCTGCAGCTTGGGGCAGCGCCGTCGCACGGGAAAATCGCAGTTCTTGTTGCGCCTCACCTGAACATCGTCGTTACACAGGCTGCACCGGTCAGGGAAGAAGCATACGGCTTCAGCAGGGAGCAACCCAACTGTTGCGCCTGTCAGGGTCAAACGTCCGGAGATAGCGTGCCATTTCACTAGGGTATATTGTCATATACACAAAATCTGCCCTCTTCCACGTGATACACAACCTCTGGGGATACAGGTGACAGCACTCGAACACAGAATCGGTGCTGAGACAATCGACGGAAGATGATGCTCGCACAGTGCAGGATCTGACCTCTGGGCCTGGAGCCGGTCTCTGGACCCAGCTTCTGGACCCAGCTTCTGGACCCAGCCTATGGACCCGGCCTCTGGGCCTGGAGCCGGCCTCTGGACCCGGAGCCGGCCTCTGCACCAGACCTCTAAACCAGGCATCTGGGCCTGGAGCCGGCCTCTGGACCATGCCTCTGGACCTGGAGCCGGCCTGTGGACCCGGCCCTCGGCCTGGAGCCAGCCTCTGGACCAGACCTCTGGACCAGGCCTCTGGACCTGGAGCGCCCGATCGGTATACGAACGGCCACCAGAGATGGCGACACAGGTCCCAGGCCGCACTGAGCGCGCGCCACTGGCCCAACCCGCAGTCGACCAACAGCAGCTGTGATAGCGAAGGCGACTGGCGTGTGGCTGTGGTCGCCGCAGAGTCTCCCGCCCACCACCGAGCGAGACGCCGCCAATCGGCGCACAGGCGCCACCTAAGCTCACCAACAACATGGCAGTAAATGATCGATAACAAGTTGAAAAGACACGTCCGGTCTCTATCACAGAGGCTCGTGTCGAATGATAGACCGGTTTGCACTCTCGATGTTGGCGAGCACCGCCGCGCCGCCGCAGCGGACATCCCGACACCCCCGCGCCAATCACAACGGTGCTTGACTGAGCACGTCCCTCATCGCGCCGAGACCACGTGACGTCGCCGGCGCTGTCAGTCACGCCTTCGAAACGCGTTGTTGGTCACTAGAGCAACCAATGCTGCCGAGGAAATACATCGACGGGGTGCCGTCTGTGGTGTGGGTGTCGGTCGTAAATAGCACGCCAGTGTGGCGTCGACACCAACGCACGCGTCACACCGCGGCGTGACGTCACTACCGTGTGACGTCACGGCCGTATGGAAACCCCACCCACCGCCGCCAACGTCACTTCTCTTATACCCCGCTCGACCTCACTGATCCGGCCTGCCGCGTGACATCACTAGCCCTGCCCACCGCTGGTGACGTCACTGGCCCCGCCCGCCGCCAGTGACGTCACTAGCCCCTCTCGCCGGCAGTGACGCCGCGGACGACAACGGCGGACTCGACGCGAGCGGTCTGCTCGGTGAGCTGCGCGTCGGCGTCGTCCGCCGGGCGGCAGGCCACGCCCACGGCGCCGAGGTCGTACAGGCCGGGCCGGGTGACGGCGGCGGCCAGCGAGAGGCGCGCCGAGCCGCCGGCCGCCACCGTCATGTGCGGGTGCGTGCGGCCCACCCAGGTCAGCTCGGCCGAGACGTGCGACGAGTACGGCAGCGGCGAGCGCGGCGACGACCTGGCGGCGGGGCCACGGTCACAAGCACGGAGTGGCGCCAGCGCTGGGCTAAGTCGCCACGAGAGGGGTGCAGCGGCACCTCTTCACCTGGCCACAAAACACGTCACGCGTGTAGACGCACGCACGCACGCACGCACGCACGCACGCACGCACGCACGCACACACATGCGCAGTACCAGTGTGACGGGGCGGGCCGGCACCTACAGGCTTGCAACGGCACCGGAACAGTGTAGCATTACTTTCCACAAAATACATCACGTCCCCAGGGAGGCCACGTTTATAAAGGTTCACTCACGTAAGTGCCCCACCCATCCCTTGGAGCTACCATCTGCTCGGCCTTCATGGTTTGACGGTTCAGAGCCTAGTTCGCTGAGCTGAGCTGAGCTGAGCTGGCCATGACCGTCGGGTGCTCCGCAGCTCCCCGTCGGGTGCTCCGCAGCTCTCCTGCCCTGCTGCTGGACGGCCCCCGGCCCCCGTCCCGCCCGTGGTCCGGCTCGGCACCGCTGCCGTACTCACGTGGTGGCCGACACGGCCGACAGGTGCACCACCAGGTCACAGGCGCTGTGGTTCTGCAGCAGCATCGTCACCGGAATCACGCACACCCTGCCGGCCCGGCGCTGGCGTCAGCGGAGACGAAGACAGACTGTCTGGCGGCTGACATCACGTCAGTGGAGACGGACAGACACACTGTCTGGCGGCTGACATCACGTCAGCGGAGACGGACAGACACACTGTCTGGCGGCTGACATCACGTCAGCGGAGACGAAGACAGACTGTCTGGCGGCTGACATCACGTCAGTGGAGACGGACAGACACACTGTCTGGCGGCTGACATCACGTCAGCGGAGACGGACAGACAGGCTGTCTGGGGGCTGACATCACGTCAGTGGAGACGGACAGACAGGCTGTCTGGCGGTTCTGGAGTGGAGTCGGCAATGGTGGACAGGCGGGGTGTCTGCTGGGACAGAGGACGAACAGACAGGCAGTCCCGGGGGTGACATCAGCGGGGGACGGACAGACGGGCAGTCTGCCGGAAGAGGGCGGACAGACGGGCGGTCCCGGGGATGACATCAGCGGGGGACGGACAGACAGGGCGCCTGGCGGTCACCCGTTCAGATCGGCACCAGGAGACGCGGTCGCACATTGGACATTCGGCTGGTTGACGGCCAGTGAGAGAGGACTGCTGCCGCCAATGTGCCGAAGACCCGGCCATCTCCGAGCTTGATATCAGCGTACTGAGTCCGCATTAATCTGATCTTAAGGATTTAGTGTCGCGTACAATGTACGTGACACAATGTACGTGACAAAAAATTAATACACGTACAAGAAAAAGAAGAGGAACCCCTACAGTAGTCCCAAAAGCATGTGCCAATGCTCTCCATGTGTTTTCGATGACATCTTTGCATTCAAGCTGGGAAGAGCCGCCGAAAAATCGCTTTAAAGTTGCTAACCAAAATTCCGTACGGGGGTCTGTTATTTCAGATAGATTGATTGGCAGAATGGGCAGCAGGCGGCAACCTTTAGGCCTGGGGAAGCAAGACTACGGCGGGCGGGCGGTCCAAGAGCGGGAGGGCACGCCGGGCTCCCTGCTGCTGGCTGGCACCGTCTGGCCGCGGAGCTTGGTACGATTGCGTGTAGATAAGTCGACTTCCATGAAACTCGGCAGGGCGCGGCCGGACTGCACGACAGCACGACACTGCAGACCGGCACCGAGCCACGAGACAAGCCAGTGAAAACCCTCCAGAGGCAAAATACGCCGGCGCCCGTGGTCCCCCGTCTCACTGAGTCCGCCGCCCGCCGGCGCCCGCGGTCCCGCGTCTCACGAAGTCCGTCGCCCGCCGGCGCCCGTGGTCCCGCGTCTCACGGAGTCCTCCGCCCGCCGGCGCCCGTGGTCCCGCGTCTCACGCACCGTTTGCGGTCGAAGTCGTGCTGCACGGTCGGCCGGTGGAGCGGCACCACGCTGACCAGCTGGCGCAGGACGTCAGCGCCGGGCGCCTGCGCGGCCGGGGGCAGCGCCGCCGGCGCCGGGATGATGGTGACGGGCGGCCGAGGCTCGGGTTCCGCCGGCGCCGGATAGGTGGCAGCACTGGCGCCCAGCAGGTCCACCGTCACGTGGTGCTGTCCGTGCAGCGTCGTCTCGCGACCGGCCGCGTCCACGCCCTGCGTCTGCGGAGGCAGGCGGCGCGTCATCAGAGCGTGCGGTCCGCCGGCGGCGGCACTGCGCAGTCCGGTCCGGCACGAACGCGTGGCATCGCGCCACGACGTGAGTGCACAAGCAGAATGGCGAAGAGGAGTTAAGGTCCACCCGCAGGACCTCCACATGATCCCGCATCATGGCATAGCCTTCAGTAATCGGTTTCAAATGCGAGAAACCACAGACAAAGTCACAGGCTTAACGACTCCCACCAAGATAAAACAGGAGCATTTTACAGAGATTTACCATTTTAGCGCCAATTTAAATACAATACGATCGAGCGCAACTGGGCGCACCCAATCTCATCCCACCATAGCCGTTTATCTGGATATCTACAAGACCCTGGCCCAGCCAAGTTCACTACACTACCACCACAGGGATAGTTAGCATCAAACTGGCCGCTGCCTGCTGAGACAAGACGCCGGTGACTGGCTGGTGTTTGGCAGCTCGGCGGCAGTTACGCTCCGTCCCGACCCGCAGCCCTGAGACGACGAGGGCTCGCTTCAGGCGCTGCCGCTTCAGCACCATCACGACACACGGCCGTCGGGTGCGGGCAGCGGTGCGGCCAGGCCGGAGCCGGCGCCTCACCCGCCACAGCAGCAGGACGGCCGCCTCCACCCGGACGGCCTGCTCTAGGCTGGCGGCGCGGCGCAGCTCCATCTGACCGCCAGCCGCCGGCGCCGGCGGCTGGCGGTGGTGACGCAGCAGGAACTCCAGTGAAGGCGAGCCGAGCAACCCGCCCTGCGGCACCGGGGACGCGTCAGGGGCGGCACCGGGGACGCGTCAGGGGCGGCGCCAGGCAGCGGTCCGGGGCGGCGTCTGGCAGACGTCGAGGGCGGCGTCTGGCAGAGGTCAGGGGCAGCGTCTGGCAGAGGTCAGGGGTGGCGTCTGGCAGACGTCGAGGGCGGCGTCTGGCAGAGGTCAGGGGCGGCGTCTGGCAGAGGTCAGGGGCGGCGTCTGGCAGAGGTCAGGGGTGGCGTCTGGCAGAGGTCAGGGGTGGCGTTTGGCAGACGTCAGGGGCGGCGTCTGGCAGAGGTCAGGGGCGGCGTCTGGCAGAGGTCAGGGGTGGCGTCTGGCAGAGGTCAGGGGCGGCGTCTGGCAGAGGTCAGGGGTGGCGTCTGGCAGACGTCGAGGGCGGCGTCTGGCAGAGGTCGGGGGTGGCGTCTGGCAGAGGTCAGGGGTGGCGTTTGGCAGACGTCGGGGGCGGCGTCTGGCAGAGGTCAGGGGTGGCGTTTGGCAGAGGTCAGGGGTGGCGTCTGGGGCGGTTTGGGGCTAGCGCTGAGCGGTACTCGTGGTCAGCTGTGTCAACATAACCACTGACGGAGTCATCGTCTTGACTAGTGCCGTCGAGACAAGTACTGTTTTTACACACCACCACCACAAACCACCATTATTCCTGACATTATCTTAACAAAAAGGCCCTGACGCTTCAGTTCAAACAACGTAATTGCCGCGAATAACATCCCAGCATATCATTCCGTATGTTGTAACACCTCGTCCCAAACACACAGCCAAACGGCGCACGCTGCTGCTGGGACCAGCGAACGCCGTAACAGCGGCGTCCGCTGGTACGTCCGCTGCTGCGGCGTCCGCTGCTGGGACCAGCGAACGCCGTAACAGCGGCGTCCGCTGGTCCCAGCAACGATACACTCTCACTAACGCTACCGATACTCTGGAACCAGTTTCATTCGCGCCAGGCACGCCCTGGCTGACAACGTACTTGCCACGGCACTTCCACCACGGAGATGTCACGTCGTCTGGCACACGGCACAGCGGCCTGCTCGACAGCACACACGCCCTGACCAGCGCCGGGACACCTCACCCGCCGGCCGACCGGCGACAGGGAGCGCGCAGCTCGGCGTCCAGCTCGGCCGGCTGCTGGGTCACCGCCTCACCTGCTGGCCGTCCAGCGGCACGGTGTCGATGTGCAGCAGCGGCCGGCCGCCTTCCGAGAGCCGGACCGGCTGGCGCCGCACCGTCACGCCCAGGTAGGCCGTCTCGCCGCGCGTCACGCGCACCCCTGGCGGCGCCGACCGCGGCTCAGTGCGCAGCGCAGGGAAGGAGCGGGCTCGGCCGCCGCCACGGCAGCCTGGGCCTGACTACCCTAGCGCCCCGAGTAAGGTGTCTTCAGCCTCATTCGATGGTCACCGGCGAGTGTTGGTCGCTGATGGCCACAGCACCCACAGCTGCTTTTAAAACACAGGTCAAACAGGCGAGCCATGAGCGTAGATTGCAGTCTTAACCGGTGTCCGTGTATGGTGTTCCATGCGCGGTGTTCCGTATGCGGCGTTACCCGTGTGACATTTCATGTGTGGTATTCCGTGTGTGGTGTTCCGTGTGCGGTGTCCCCAGTGTGGTGTTCCGTGTGTGGTGTTCCATGTGCGGTGTTCCGTATGCGGCGTCACCTGTGTGGCATTCCGTGTGTGGTGTTCCATGTGTGGTGTTGCGTGTGCGGTGTCCCCTGTGTAGCATTCTGTGTGGTGACCCGTGTGGTGTTCCATGTGTGGAGTCCCCTGTGTGGCATTCTGTGTGGTGCCCCCTGTGTGGGGTCCCGTGAGGTGTTCCGCGTGTAGTGTCCCATGTGCGGTGTTCTGTGTGCGGTGCTCTGACCACACTGCTGACCTGAGGACGGCCGCTGCTGGTCCAGGCGCCAGCCGGGGGCGGCCACGGCGGCCCTCTCCAGCAACACCGCCGCCTCCGTGGGCTGGACGCCGCCCACCTGTAGCTCCAGGTGGAGGCGGCCGGCCGGGCCGGCGCCGCGCGCCGCACGCACGCTCACCGCCAGGCTCGGCGTGACCAGCAGGCGGCCGGCGTGGCGCAGCAGCCGCGGCCGGCCGGGCCCGCCGGCGGCGCACAGCAGCAGCTCCAGCGGCCGCGGCCCGTCCGCGTCCGGCGCGCGCAGCCAGAGCCGCCGCTCCAGCCGGCCGCCAGGGGGCAGGCCGCCGGCCGGCAGCGCCAGCTCCAGCACGCGGCTTGGCGCCGCCGCCTCCGGCCACACACGCTCCTTCTCCTGATCCTGCTCCGACGCGGGCTCCGCCGCCGGCTCGGCCTCCAGCACCAGCAGCTGAGGGTCGGGCGTGGCCAGCAGAAGACGCCGCAGCGGCCGGCGGCCGGCGTTGGCCACGCGCAGCTGGAGGGCGTGCAGCTGGCCGCACATGAGCGCCGTGGGCAGGCCGCGCAGGCTGAGCTGTGGCTGCGCCGCCTCCTCCTCCACCACCACCTGGCGGCGGGCGGCGGCGTCGGCGGCGTCAGCGCACACGCCCCGTCCGTACACACGGTCTGAGGCTGGCGACCGCCGCTGGGGTTCGGCGAGAAGATAGCGCGGACCAGGAGCCCGACCGCCGCTGGTGTTGTTGCAGTCAGCCCTCAGTTTGGTAACACACCAGCATTGGTGCTGACAAAGCAGGCAACCGAAGAACACGGCGCTAGCGCGTTTAGCATCCAGCAAGAGCATAGCAGTACAGATGGCCCAGTGGACGGGTACAGGCACTTCGGCCCGCTGCGGCTGGCCTCGAGTCGGTCCGGAGTCACTGACCTGCAGGCGTCTATCCTCGGCGTACATCACGGCGGCGCGCTCCTCTTTGGTGCCGTTCAGCCGGCGACCCCGCACGTTGATTGGCTGGCAGCCGCGCACCGACAGCGGCGCCTCCGCGCTCTGGCTTTGGTCTGCGGCCTCTGTTTCGGCCGGCGCCGAAGCCAGAGCGAGCGTGAACTCGTATCCCAGGATCGTCAGCTGGCCTGGTACGTGAGCGGTGATTGCCAAGGTCACCTGGGGGTCAAATAACGAGGCAGAACAACTGAATGATCTGAATGAGATACCCAAAAAGAAAACGAAACTAAATCAGTACCAAGATTTAGTAGCTTATCAAACAAGCAATGCTACGCCCGGTTCGGCCCGTCGTATCTGTCCAGAACTGTCATGGCCGCATTTTGTCTACCGAATGATTCGGATGATGTTCGTGATCTCATGTCGCCATAAAAGCAAGGCGAGCGTATGAAACAATAATTTAGAAGAAGCGCGTCGCATGCACTAAAGCTCGAGCTGCCACAGCGTACACAGCAGCCGAGAGCCAGAGGGGCCGTACTCTCAACAGTCGGCACCTGCATCATGACAGTCACATCCTTAACGCTATTGGCACCGGTCTACAGGCTTAAGGATATGGCTGGTAACAGCACTGCTGTCGAACACCAATGCATTAAACGTTGATCGGCACTTTCTGGCACCAGCGACGTACCAGCAACGGCGACTCAGGAAATCCCCGGTACAGCCCGCAATGCCTTAACGCCGGCTGCCGGAGCCGTGGTCCCAAAATTCTGCGCCTCTACTCCGAACACACGCACAGACGTGGCCCGATACAGGGGCGGACAGCAGACCTCCCAGCGCCATGTCAGCAGCGCCCTCCCCGACGAGAGGCCAGAGCTCGCAGCCGCCAGCCGCCAGCCGCACCCACCTCCTGCGTGCAGTTCTCCTCCAGCAGGCAGCGCGGCAGGGTGTGCGCCGTCACGTGCGACTCAGAGGCGGCCGGCGCGCGCGCCACGAACGAGTACTGCAGCCGCAGCTCCGACAGCTGCAGCGGCACGCGCAGCGGGTTGCGCAGCACCAGCTGCACCTGGACCGGCTCTGTGGGGCGGCGCGGAGCCCCGCTCACTGAGAGGTCGCACCGACCGGTGACGCGGCCGGGTCACAGAGGCACGTCACGGGGGTCAGCCGCCATGGTGGCAGCGGGTCCGCCAGACGGATCGGCGGTCCAGGACTCGAAACGTTCTCCCTCCACCTTGGAGTGAGTATTGCTCATTCAAGCTGCATAAATGGCTGCACAGACACTGGAAGCGTTGCTGTGTGTACGGAATCTGAGGTAGCAGTACTGCGGGGCAACGCGTATCAACGGAATGCTTAGGTAACGGGCATAGCAGCGCCCCTTTGGACGTGGTCCCCTTGCTGCCGGCTCACCTCGGGTTGGTATGGTGAGCCTCAGCGCCCCCTCGGACGACAAACCCCGCACGAACCAGGTCAGGTGATAGGTAATGGGTCAGTGGGCTGGCTGGCGTGTCGGCGACTTTTCTCACACAGCTCGAGCAATCCGCTACGCTGAATTTACGGAAACCTCGACGGCTAGTGACCCGACCGGAGGGCAAGCTCGCCTCCCCACTGGACCAGCGAGGTGCTGCGTACATAGAGGAACCAACCATGTGTCATAACGCCTGCCGGAACGACCTCCCTTGTCACATACACACACCCTCAGACGATGTAAACTGATCGTCTGAGTCAGCACCCACCTGCGGCGCAAACCCACGGGCTGGCCGCGTTGTTGGTCTTGTCCGTCATGCACTGGATGGTGGGTCGGAACGGCGCGGTGCTCTCTCTCAGCCACTCCATGCACAGCTCCTCCAGCTGGAACCACCTGGCCGGCGCGGCACGGCGCAGGTCAGTGCCCGCGTCTCGCGTCAGACCGAGTATTCCGTACCGGACGCCAGCTGACGGGCAGTCCCTCAACGGACAGCGCGGACGGTCGAACCACGGCCAGGTCAGCACACACGACACACGGCGGCGTCACACGCCCGGAAATGCCACGCCACGTACGTTGAGCAACCGCCTCTGCGTTGACGTCCGCATGGAATGCCCAGGCTCAACTGCCCGTGCGCTCCATCAAGGGTGGCGCAACGGCGCGCACCGAGCATCCCACGAAAGCGGCGCCTTAAGGGAGCGATACGTGCGCCGCGCACCCCACGAAAGCGGCGTCTTCCGGGAGCGATATCGTGCGCCGGGCACCCCACGAAAGCGGCGTCTTCCGGGAGCGATATCGTGCGCCGGGCACCCCACGAAAGCGGCGTCTTAAGGGAGCGATATCGTTCGCCGGGCACCCCACGAAAGCGGCGTCTTAAGGGGGCGATATCGTGCGCCGCGCACCCCTACAAAATGAACGGGCAGGCTACGACACGAGATGTCTAGCCGCAGACCATTCCGAGCCGGCCCGGGTACGCCGCGCGCGCCGTCGGCGGCGGCCGGGCGGCGCGACTCACTTGGCGTTGTCCTCCTCGTCGTCGGCGAACGTGACGCCGGACGCCGGCGTCCAGCCGTCCGCGGGTAGCTGTTGGCCGGGGCTGACCAGCACGCGCGTGCGCGCCGCCAGCAGCGTCGGTACCGGCAGCTGGGGCGGCGCCGCGCCCACAGCCGCCTGCTGCTGCTGCCGGCGGCCGAGGGGCGTGAGCGGGCGGCCAGGCCGGGCGGGCACGGCACGAGACGGCGGGGAAACGGCCGCAGGCGACGCTGGTCACCAGCGAGGCAGAGACGAACTATGGGCCACTCCTGATGATACTAACGCGGGGAGACCGGGACATTATGGCACATGCAGTCACTGGCATGCCTTGACACACCACACATATCGACACCAGACAGTTGTTTTCGCCAGACATTGGCTTACAGTTTATTACCTTTGGAATCATTCTTGTACAATAGTGTCAACATATTCAAAGATCATTTCGAATCGCCACCCTCATCTGAATGACGTTTTCCAGGCGCTGGCCGGCTCGACTGCCGCCCAGTCGGCTTACCCTGTGCACCTGCAGGTATTCCCTGACGAAGGCGGTCTGCTGGGCGGCCGACTGGCGCGCCTCGCTGGCGGCGGCGCCGGCCAGCAGCCGGCCCAGCCAGGCCAGCGCCGCCGCCGGCTCCTGCAGCGTCTCCGAGTGGCGCGCCAGTGTGAAGGCGATGTGGTCGTCGGCCAGCCGCCAGCCGTGGCCCTCGTACACCTGGCGGCGGCGGCGGCGGCGGCGGCGTAAAGGCGGCGGTCACACTCCGCCAGCCGGTGAGCCGTGGAGTGGGGTCCTCGCACACCCGGCCACGCGACACGTCTCTCCGTTTGGCGAGGTGGTAACGTTTTTTGCGGGAACAACTATGTTACATAAGTTGGGAGCGGCGAAAAAATCGGGAAAGAGAGAAAATAGCATGGAATAACTGGTTAGGAAAAGAAAACAGAACGGAGGGTGAGCGAGGGAGGAAGGGAGGAATAAGGAACACAAGGACGAGGGAGGGAGGTAAGAGAAGGGGACAAGGAGAGGAATGGATACGAAAGCTCACCCTCCAACATCGAAATGAGCGTTCGACATATCGCGACATTCAAAACACCAGCCACAAGCCCATAACTGCTCCCGACACGCACCGCCACGCCCATGACAACAGCCTGTTGGCTGACAAGTCACGTGCTTAAATAAGTGGGCGTCTTCTAACAACACAAATGGTTACAAACACCCACAGATGGAGCCAGACCCCAGCAAAGCCGCCTCTGTAGCCGCCGGTGACGGGCCGCCCGGGCGGGTCGGTCCGCCCCGGCCCCTCCCCGCTCGGGCCGGCTGTTCACCTGCAGCGCCTGCTGGTACGCGCGCAGACAGTCCGCCCCGACACCTCCCGCTCTGGCCGGCTGCTCACCTGCAGCGCCTGCTGGTACGCGTGCAGACAGTCCGCCCCGACACCTCCCGCTCTGGCCGGCTGCTCACCTGCAGCGCCTGCTGGTACGCGCGCAGACAGTCCGCCCCGACACCTCCCGCTCTGGCCGGCTGCTCACCTGCAGCGCCTGCTGGTACGCGCGCAGACAGTCCGCCTCGGCACCTCCCCGCTCGGGCCGGCTGCTCACCTGCAGCGCCTGCTGGTACGCGCGCAGACAGTCCGCCTCGGCACCTCCCCGCTCGGGCCGGCTGCTCACCTGTAGCGCCTGCTGGTACGCGCGCAGACAGTCCGCCCCGACACCTCCCCACTCGGGTCGGCTGCTCACCTGCAGCGCCTGCTGGTACGCGCGCAGACAGTCCGCCCCGGCACCTCCCAGCTCGGGCCGGCTGCTCACCTGCAGCGCCTGCTGGCACGCGCGCAGACAGTCCGCCCCGACACCTCCCCGCTCGGGCCGGCTGCTCACCTGCAGCGCCTGCTGGTACGCGCGCAGGGAGTGGCGCCGTTGGCCTGCCTTAGCGAACCGGTGACCAGAGAGGATCATGTGGAAGGCGTACTTGCGCCGGCCGGCCGGCTGTGTGTTCAGGAAACAGTGTGCCGCCTGCTCCAGCAGCAGCGCCGACCTGGCGGTGGCCGCCGCAACCTCAGCCTCCCGAGACACGCACAAGGTGGCGGTAATCTTGTCAGCTGATACGCACACTGCGGAAATCATTGTGATGAAATCTTGCATTTTTGCAAGCCTTACAATATTTTGGACCTTCTGGACTTGCCACCCCATGTGGTCTGACAACTGACAACTGGTCCGATGTAATCTGACCTGGCACAAGGTCCACTGACCTGACCTGACCTGAGCTGACCCACGCGGTACTGTGACCCGACCTGACACGCACCTGAGGTCAGCGTCCTCCGCCGTCAGTCGGATGAACTGCAGGGCCGCTTCCGCGAACTGTCCGCGGTCCTTCAGACACTCGGTGCTGAAGAGCGTGGCACGCAGCGCGAAATTTGGCATCCTGTCGGAAAATGGACGAACGTCTACTACCAGACGGCATCGATAGGTAGCAGTCTCCATCGCGCAATAGCATGGACTGTATTGCCCAGCACCGTTCTTAGGAAAGCCCAGAGATAGACGAGAGGCTAGCGACAGCTTTGTGAGACATCTAAACTAACGCCCTAAGATTCCCGTCCCCATTCCACTGCAGCGCGGGCACGTGATGCAACCGATTGGTGTTTTCCCAAACACCAACAACGACGGTGGACGGATGGTCCCTTCATCTTCACCAACCCAACCCGGCCACCGGAGCTGGCCCTCCGCCCTTCTTTCCTCATTCACCACCTCATTCTGAATCCCCGCATTGGCCGGGGCAGGCTGGGTACATCAGCCTTGAGTGGGCTGGAGTGTCCCCCCCCCCCTCTCTTCCCCCCCCCCCCCCCAGCGGGAACCCCGGCCGGACGACGCGGAGGCCCAGAGGTTCATTGTTCGGGGTAAGTCTCGGCAGCAGCGGACCGCCACATGGCCCAGCCTTGCCGCGCCACTCAGCTCCCCAGTCAGCACATTGCACCCACTCAGAACTTCCACCAAACCAAATCTGACTGATATGGCCCAGCACCGAACTGTCAGCTGCACGGCCGACGGCGCTGGGACTGCCGACCTGCACGTGTCCAGGTAGGTGGTGACGGCTTGGTCCAGGTAATGCTGCGGGAACGCCTTGCCCTGGGCGCCGTGAAGAAACACCGACAGTGCTGCCATCTCTACGGCGCCGGCGAAGTGCAGCCACGCCGAGTCGCCGTTAAAGTCGCGTTTCGCTGTGTGATACGCCTGTGAACACAGGACGTGACCTCACTGTGTGACAGCACGAGTAATGCCGTCCGCCTGACACATAGAATCACATGTCAAATGGTAGCCATCATCACAGCACTGTGATATCATTGCAATGCCCCTGGCAATATCCGGCGTGATTACCTGGTAGGCCAGGTCATAGTGGCCGAACATGAAGGCCAGGTCCCCGAGCCGCCGCACCTGAATCTCAGGAGCTTCGTGGCTGTATCTGAAGACACAAAACACACACCAGGCCTGGTCAGCCCCATCCACACAAGCTGACCAACAGTTCCAACACGCACAAAGCATGCCAATTCATGCGCAACCAGAGCCAGATACAAACATTCAAGAATATGACTGGGTGGCAGGGGGGGGGGGGGGCTGGGAGAGGGGCAGCAGACCTTTTCTGTCGCCTCTATCCCGCTCCTGACACGTGTCTGTCAGCAGGGTTCCGTCCGACCACTCACATGACGCTGTTGGCGGGCGCGGCGGCGCTCGAGCCGGGCTGTTTGCCGCCGAACCAGCGTTTGGTGGCGCTGAGCAGGGAGCGACTGACACCCTTCCTGTTGTTCACCTGCGGGGAAGGCCCGAGGGGTGACAATGAGGCGGAGAAGACCCGAGGGGTGACACTGAGGTCCGAGCGGTGACAGTGAGGCGGAGAAGGCCCGAGGGGTGACAATGAGGCCCGAGCGGTGACAGAGGCAGAGAAGGCCCCAGGGGTGGCACTGAGGCGGAGAAGGCCCGAGGGGTGACACTGAGGCGGAGAGGGCCCCAGAGGTGACACTGAGGGCGGTCGCGGCGCCGATAGGACCTACTTGCGCTCTCGGCGAAAGGGACAGACACGACCGGGGAGGACATCGTGGGGCGGCGGCAATGACGGCTCTAGGAGCCCCGGGTGACGGCCATATGAGACACGGAGGCGACAATGAACCCCCTCCAGTCGCTGACAGGTGTCATCGCCCAGAACGTGATCACGGGAAGATCAACGTCACTCGAAATCCGCGCGATCGACCCAAAAAGGACCACTCTGAGCGAGAGCCGCTCTGCGTCAAGATAGAAAAAGAAAGTCTCGAGCAATAGGAATCGCTCAACAGAACAAAGCAGATAGAAACCGCGTGGGATAGCCACTGATCGCCAGCTACGGGCACGAGGCGCGACGTACGACATCGCTGAGGGCCCGCATCTGGCGCTCCACGTGCGGCAGCAGGCCGCGGATGCACAGCTCCGAGATAAAGATGGTGACCCGGTCCAGGTCGGAGGCCGACAGGCAGGCGCCGTGACCCTGCCGACGGGTCAGGGTCAGACGCTGCACCAGACGGGGAGTGGGCTGGCGGAGCAGACACCGACCATGTCACGTGCGGCCCACACCGCTCAACAATTGTAACTCGACTAAAGCTATTTTCACCATTGACAGCCATATCATACGTGCCTTTGCAATCAACTACACAAAGTGCGATTAATAGCTCTCTAATTGATCTGGTCATGTTCTCTTGCACCCCGGAGTTATGGTACTACACCACCGTCATGGGCACTCACCACCGCGCCGACGCCGCCCGTCTGGGCGGGGTAGCTGACGCGGTTGACCAGTACAGAGGGCGCCGCCGGGTCGCGCACCGGCGCAGGCCGGTCGGCGGCGGCCGGTGGCGAGGCCGGCTCGGCCGGCGCCGGCCGCGGCGGCGGCGGCGAGCCGGACCGGCCCAGCTCCGGCGACAGCGGGTGGTCGGCGATCATCGGCGGCAGCGGCGGCGGCGACGCCGGTCCACCCAGCTCGCCCTCCACCACGCGCGCCGGCAGCGACGTCAGCTCGGCCACCTCTGCCGGCGTGTCTGGACCGGAGCGCTGGGCCGGCGTAGCCTCCTACGGCGAAGCGAGGGGCAGGGTCATAGGCGGCAGACCCACTGAACTGGCGAGAAGACGGGGTGGGGGACAGGTCTCGACGCACCATCGAGAACGCCACGTATTTCAGTCTTTCTCAGATTATCACACTTTTGTTAATATTCCAGAGCTGAGCAAGGGACCGCAGATTAGAAAATACAATAAAACATTGCACACAATCTAACTATATCTGTCAACTGCATCCAGAAAAAACACCGGAAACTGTCTATACAACAGCTCTTACCAGATAATATCTTTGGTTGGTCGTGACCGCAGGCATAACCGTATCACATCAATATATTTAGATTAAGTTCTTCTTCAGCCTAATCTGCCGTGTACCGTCACTATCCACCAACAGCTGCTCCCTTGATCACGGCATCCCGCCGGCTGCGTCCAGCTCGGCCCGGCTCCGCCCGGCCAGCAGGCGGCGCGCGCTGCCCGCCGTCTCACCAGGTGGGCGGCCGGCCGGCGCACGTGCGTTGCCCACGGATCGGGGCTGTGCGGCTCCTGGTGTTCGGGCGGGCGTGAGTTGAGCCGCAGGTGGTGGCAACAGTGGGCACCGTACGTCGACTTCATCTGCTCGAACACGGCGCTGGCGCTGCCAACATCCGGCGGCGACGTCACAGCGCGGCACCACGCCCACCAGGCAGACAACAGGAACTAGGAACGCTGAGACGACGGGCAGCCGCTGCTTGGCTGCAGGATCGCAGCACTCGTCGGCTTCGGCCACAACCGCCGTCACGTGAAGAAAACTTGTACGGGCAAGATCCGTAAAAGCGTGCTTCCCCGGATACTCCTAGTTTTATCTTGTAAAACCGGTGATTGTGCTGAACTCAAACGTAAACAACTGTTTGACCGGACTCCCAGCTCCCGGCAATGAACCCTGGTGGCGAAGCCTGGGTCCAAGCCTCGTCTCCCACACCCGCGCTGACCGGACCTCTCGCCACCCCCGGGCCCCTCCGCCCCCGGCCGCCCAGCCGACACTGACCTGGCCTCGGGCGTGGCGGACGCGTCCGTCACCAGCAGGTGGTAGAGCAGCACGTTGTTGGAGAACCAGCGCGCGCCGCCGGCCGGCTGACCGTGCTGCAGCTGGTGCTGCTGCTGCACCAGCTGCTGCAGCTGCTGCAGCGGCGCCGCCGCCCCGCTACTCACAGCCAGCAGGCAGGCCACGTAGCGGCGCACGAACTCGTGCTCCCCGGCCGGCTCCACCTGGTGGCGCGGTCACCGGTCACGGTAAGGTTACGGCCGGTCACAGTCAGCTTACGACCGGTCACGATCAGTTCTCGACTGGACAATGTCAGGTCACGGCCGGCCACAGCCAGGTCACGGTCAGGTCACGGTCAGGCACTGTCAACTCACGGTCAAGTCGGGCTCTGGTCACAGCCCCGTTACAGGGTCAATGGGGGAGTTCAGTTCCGGACCACTCACCACGAAAGAGGAGGACTAGGGAGAAATGAGGATGGAGAAAGAACGGGAACGAGGCTGATCGCGGCCGAAATTCTCAACGGAACGCTTTGAACAAACGTACCTGACATAAAACAGTGGGAGCAAACTTTGTACAATGCCACAGAGAGGCAAAAACTACACGAAATGAAAAGGCTTTTTATGCTTCCCATGACTCCAAAGTATATCTTGGCTATGACTTTGTGACCACGCATGAACAGCTACGGAAACTAAGCGTTCCGGTCTACGGATAAAGTTGCTGAACTTTGCACAAAACAGTCAGTCCAGACAGTACCAGAATTTCTATATCTCCGTGGAACTGCTACATCTACGCAAAAAGGGGCACTCCTCGCGATTCTGTCCAAAATAAACGACACTGCCAGAAACAGTCCCATACTGGTTGGCATCACCCTCCACGCGGATCTGTACGGTGCCGCGCCGGCGCTGAGCGGTGCATGCCAGCGCTCGCCCGCGCCGCGTCACATTAACCGCTCCGATCCCGTGACCTGAGGAGGCGGTCGTGCGGGCCAGCACGCGCAGCTCGAAGCACCAGGGCGAGCGGGCGTCGCACTGACCTGCAGGAAGCGGTCTCGCCAGGACTCGAACCACGGCGTGTTGGGCCGCACCGAGCCGTCCTCCGGCAGCGGCAGCTGACTCTGGGAGACGGCGTCGGAGAGCTGGCGCTTGGCCTGGTGCGCCGGCGGCGGCGCCGATAGGCTCCAGTCGTCCAGCCAGAGGTGCAGCTCGCGCACGGTCACCTGCGTCCCCAGCGGGTCCCGGTACTGCACTGCAAACCGGCACGGCCACCGGTGAGACCGGCACGGTACGCGGGGGGGCCGGACTGCACTGACACCGGCACGGTACGCGGGAGGGCCGGACTGCACTGACACCGGCACGGTACGCGGGGAGGCCGGACTGCACTGACACCGGCACGGTACGCGGGGAGGCCGGACTGCACTGACACCGACACGGTGCGCTGGGAGGCCGGACTGCACTGACACCGGCACGGTACGCGGGGAGGCCGGACTGCACTGACACCGGCACGGTGCGCGGGGAGGCCGGCCGCTTTAGAACGCTGCACTGCAGTGGCAATCAAGCTGCTGCGCGATGCGCTGGATACTGCGTAATTTATCACGCTGCCGGCGTAATGACCCGGGACCCGGGCCGTGACATGCCACTGGAGCAGGCTCCGAGATTTGTGGCGTGTGACGCCACGTCACTCCTTATGTGACGTCGTCCAGGCACGCCGTAACAAGGAGAGATGTGACGTCATACATGTCGTAACGAGCAGAGCTGAGGCCGGACAATGGAAGGCAATCGCCGCACATCGCTGTAGACCCTGCAAACAATACGTCAGACATACCATATCATGGATCGCGAAGACAATGAATAGAGGGCAAACGCGAACGCACCGGCCGCGAAGCCCAGCGTGTTTGAGATGCGGCCGACAGCGCGCCGGCGCCGTGACCTCGGCCGTGACCTTAGCGGCGCCCTCACCATCCGTGTTGAGCTGGCAGAAGGGCTGCAGCAGCTCCGTCAGCGTCAGGTCGTTCCGCATGCAGACGGCATCGGCCTCGGGCGAGGTCATGACGGCCACGCGCGGCCGGAACGCTCCCCGCACAAACTGCGCTGCCGATTGACTGCACTGCGCCATGGCGCGAGCTGTGCATGGGGCACACCAGTCACAAGTGGCACTAAGGCCCTGAAGGTGCAGGAGGGGCCCTCCCTGCAGGAGGGGCCACCACACTGCATGTGACATGTGACTGGTTCAGGCTCTATGGGCCTTGCCATGATGGAGACAGACTCAACCCTGCAGATGGCATGGATGGAAGCAAAAGGGCTACACTGACAGTCAATCCAGACTTGCAGTCACTTGCAGTGTTGCTGGGCATTGCTGTCATAAACCTGAGCCTCAGCTCTGTACAGATGGGGGTAGAGGGTTGCACTGGCCTGCATCCAGAGCAGACCCACATACTGTGGATATGTACGATGAAGCTCAAATTCTGTATGGTGCTGGTGTGTGTGTGTGCATATTCTGCTGTTAGTATCTCTCTTCTTACATCTCAACAGTTACAATTTCTACTCCACATAGAAACTAAGGTGCTGGCTAGAAGTCATGACAACCAGCAATGGGTCAGCAGGCTGAGCAAGACATCTGTGTTCACAGGCTGTCATAAGAGAAGCTCAGGGCCCTTTGAAACAGAGCCTCATGTCAAAAGTGCCAAGCTTGGCTCTGTGCAAGAGTGACTAAAGAAAGATTTTAAGAAAAAACTGGTAAATTAAGCAAAGTATTGTGTGTGTCTCCATGGAAATATCCTTAAGAATGCAGGATGCATTCCTGGGACATACACACCTGCAAAATACCAGAACCCATCACCAAAGTTGGGCAAAATAAAAATTTAGATGTAAAAATCAATCTAAGCAGTCCTTACAGGGAATGTACTTCGGAATACCCTTAAGAGTAAGTGAAAACAATTTGGGACTTTTTGAGAATCAAGGCATCCTTTGCACTTCTCCCTCCAAACCAGCATACTCCAGGTAATGTTCTGGAACTGTCCCTTATATCAATACCTACACACATTTTCATGTAAACTGGTACAGCTTAGATAAGCATTTTCACTTCTATGAAGCCAGGGATCACATTTGCCCATTAGTTTGTCCTATATATCTGGTGCTACACATACCTGACAGAAAATGACCCATATATCTGGTTGGTTACCTGGCTCATGTCATATATCTGGTGCTGCACATACATATAACCAAACAAGGTAGGGTGCTGGAAGGTCATATTATAGACTTCAGAAACCAACATTCCATATCACACTGACATGCAAATGACAGAAACAATAATGATGTTTTACATTGGCATTCTGCCTCACATACAAGTGACTGCAAAATGAGAAGTTTTCAAGGAGGACCGTTTTAAGCAATATTGACGTTCAGTATAAAACACCGGAAGGCTTATCTACCTGTTTATCCAGCCAGAATTATATTCCGTCCTCCGCGCAGCGCGCTCTTAGCGTTCTAACATTCAGATGCAGGGTGAGCTAAAAAAGGCGTACAATCGTACAACTAAAAGTTGCATAGAACGGGTTGCAAACTCGCATTATGCTACACACCACAACACATCACAACGCTTTTACCTCCCGTGTTAACACGGAGCAAAGGCCAGCCCTCAGTGCAACAAAATCTCGCACATCGACATTTGCTCGCCGGCAAGGTACTATAAAAAGCAGGTACCATCAAGACTCTAAATGACGTCATCCAAGGCTTGATTGTGTGTCACGTGTGCTCTCAGGTGTAGATCGAGCAATTTTGAGTCAGCGAAATATGCATATAAAAACGTACATAACGCCTTATATATGCAATGATAAACACGAAATATGTATACACTAAAAAATATGGCTATAATTTCATTGATCACAGATTTTATACCGACAACCGCATTGTAACCCGGGCAAAATCAATCATGTCATGACGAAGTTGAGATTTATAAGCAATTTATGCTAGATTTTTTATCTTTCATTTCAGATATGGTGCTTCTAGTTTGGGCGCAAAACAGCGTTCATGTTTCGATAGTGAACTTCCGAACAAGTGTATTGTAGTCAAGTTGATGCGGATGATGCGTGATGCATTGATGCGTTGCTGTTTGTGACAAAGTTTGTAATGGACTGAGGCATCATCAGATAGCCTAAGCACACTAATAGGTGTGGTTTGAGTTTTTGAAGAATGAGAGGTGAGGTGTGAATGGATTTATACGCATTTGATCCGGGCTTCAGAAACGGATCTATGTTTATTGCAATTAGTCGTGTTTTCTCTGCATCAGTTCACCGTCATTTGTCAGTCGCCGTGAAAGGGTGAAATATACCATGTACGTAGGTTCAGAAATTTCAAATACACACCCGTGATTACTCACCACCAATTGTGCATCATCTGCAGTTTTGTGGCATACTTCACTGCATGCCCTTTAGATACAAATGGTTTAAAAATGAAAAATGTGAAATTACTACACTTACTGATCAGCTCACTTGTTTTGACAATGAAACAAGCTGTATTCCAGCCAATCTAATAGGAGACCTAATCTCAGGGTTATGGGGTGAGCCTAAAACTGATGTTTTATGTGGAGGTCCTGAGCTTCTGAGATGTTGGGTCAAGCTCAGGTCAAGGTCATGTGGCCAGTTGATCTGGGTGTTTTAAAGCTTCAAATCAAGTAACCAACTAGCCTCAATTAGGGATACATGTCTAAATCTTGCACTAGCAGGGTAAGTGGTAGTCTTCTGCACAGATTTAGCATTCCTGATAGGCTGGAAGGCTAGGGTGGTGCTAGGTAAGGACTCAAAGTTCAGTGGGATAGCGGTGACTAGTAACATCCATCACATGTGGCATGCTTTAGGTCGAATCCTGTTAACATCATCTTTAGATGACAGGAGTAAAGCAAGGAGGGTTCAGGGCCTGGAGCCCCCTCGGGCTGCTTTCTCATATTGTTGTAGATGGCTCCTGATAGAAAGTTAAAAACCTGTGTAAGTATTCCCACTGAGCTCTTTCCCCTCCCCACCCCTACCTCATAAGAAAGTGCTGGCTGCACCCTTGGTAAGTGACCTGCCTCAGCAAGAATGAGTGTGAAAATTTAGCTGTTGAGTTATGGAAAACTTTGGTGTTTTGTTGTTTGGGGACTGCACGTAGCTGTGTTGTTGGATGCTTATATCACTCATGGGACATTAACTCAAGGTCTGCTTGGTTGCCTGGTTGAGGTGCTTAGTGAAGGGCCACTTGTATTCAATGGGTCAAATTGCAAGGTGATGCACATGCACATGGGAACTCCCATGAACTGTTCATCTATAATGTTACACATGGAAGGGGGAGGAGTTTTAATCATGCATAACCAAAGTGGAATAAGGGGAGAATGGTTTGGTCAGGTCATCAGTACACTTAAGTGTAGCTGCAAACCATGGTAAGGTATCTTTTGACCTGTTTTGAAATGCTTAAACCAAAGACTGTTTGCTTTTATTCATTACAAGCAACATGTTCATCTTTATTTTGGCACCTCTAGCAGGCCCCATGGATGCTACCTTTCTGAGATATTATGTTATGCTTATCACAGCCTATGGGGGAGGGTTTGCATCCAGCATTACAAGTTCATAACTGGGGGAAGGGTAGAAAATGTTGTGAATATGTGATGTGATTTGTTATTGCTCCTATCAGTTATCTATTATTATTGCTCCCAGACTGCACCTGGATTCTGAATGGTGGCAATGTATTATTGAAGAGTTGGCCACCAAGGAAGACCTGGGGAATATTGTAGACAACCAGCTTAGGTTTGTGAGTGGATAGTAGTACAGTACCCTCATTCCTATTCATCATTTTTCACATCAACAGATGAAGGGGATTGATGCAACACCCCTGCTATTTTGGGATTAAGAATGATGGAGCTGAAAAGGCAGCAGATTGACCCTAGGGATATCTAATGATTGCCTGGCCCCTGTTCCTGAACCCATTTGACCATTGCTGTAGCCTTTGTCACAAGCATATGACGGCTGTCATGCGATGTCTGTGTCACGCTGGATGTAAGCATCACTGTTTCCACAGGTCTGGTATGGCAACAGCTGGTCACAACTGTGCCCTGTTTTCCACAGGTGCAGTGCTCGCTGCTCTGGTGGTGTTGGCCGTGTGCGGCAGCTGCGTCGGTCTGCGCCGTCACGACGTCCACGGCCTCCTACTGCCACCACCGAACGTCCACAATGCCCCGCTGCCACCAGACCAGTGGTTCACCCAGAAGCTGGACCACTCCCAGCCCAGTGACCTGCGCACCTGGCAACAGGTGACGTCACGGGCCGGTGTCGGCGGCGCGACTCGTCTGTGCCGAGTCGCTCGCAACACCCGCGCCACCACCCGCATCATGTCAACTGTATCGCCCTCCTCCAACTTTGCTGCCTGGTCTTGGGTACTGCATCGCCCTTGCCCTGGTCGTTGGTCGCTGGCGCTGCGCCACCCTCTTGCGACTTATCATTGTTTGGGGCCGTAACAGCCTGCTGATGCTGCCCGTCTCTGGCGCGGCTTGATCGCTTTCCTCCGACGAATCGACGCCGTGTTTCTCCGCAGCGCTACTTCACGAACGACTCGTTCTACAAGCCGGGCGGGCCGGTGTTCCTGATGATCGGCGGCGAGGGCAAGGCCAGCCCCATCTGGATGGTGGCCGGTCAGTGGATCGAGTACGCCAGGCAGCACAACGCCCTCTGCTTCCTGCTCGAGCACCGCTTCTACGGGAAGAGCCACCCCACCGAGTGCGTGCGGCACCACGGCCAAGTGGGACGGCCTGGAGTGGGCTGAGGCTGGTGACGTCTTGGAGCCTCGTGGCGTGACTGTTCAGGCCAGCCATTCGCAGGCTGTCGTAGTAGCCGAGGGCGCTGATTGGGGACTGGCTCACAGACAGTGGGTTCGAATCCCAGATAGTGTAGACGGTCTGCCCCTACAAGTATGCATGGTGATGTGGCAACCTGCCACAGAGCGGTATCATTGTAATGTGGGGTGATCGTGGCGTTGTCTGATATGACACTGATGCGATTCCTATGATGTCCATAGAATGGGCCGCGGATAAAGTAGTCCGTTAAACCAAAATCACATGACTTGGCTGATGGCCCCAGAGGCGCGTACAATTCATTGCTGTGCAGGAATTCTGAGAGGAAGACATCGCTGTAAACCCGTGCGAATAAACGCGCAAATGTGCATGCTGATACCGTGGTAGGCAAATAACAGAGCTAATGGTGGCATATCTCCGTCCTCACATCCTACCCTCTGACCCGTTGTAGGGACATGAACATCAAGAACCTGCGCTTTCTGAGCTCTGAGCAGGCGCTGGCCGACCTGGCCGCCTTCTCGGCCGCCATGAACGTGCAGCACGGCCTCGACGCCAGCACGCGCTGGGTGGCGTTCGGCGGCTCGTACCCGGGCAGCCTGGCCGCCTGGTACCGGCTCAAGTACCCGCACATGGTGCACGCGGCCGTCTCGAGCAGCGCGCCGCTGCACGCCCAGACCAACTTCTACGGTGAGTCGGCCGCGCGTGCCCCGTGACGGCTGTTGTGTGTGGTCTCCAGCCGGGGCGTCGGCCAGGGTCGCGATCTGTCGTGTGTGGTCTTCAGCCGGGGCGTCGGCCAGGGTCGCGATCTGTCTTGTGGGGTCCCCAGCCGGGGCGTCGGCCAGGGTCGCGATCTGTCGTGTGTGGTCTCCAGCTGGGGCGGCGGCCAGGGTCGCGATTTGTCGTGTGGGGTCTCCAGCCGGGGCGTCGGCCAGGGTCGCGATCTGTCGTGTGGGGTCTCCAGCCGGGGCGTCGGGCAGGGGTCGCGATCTGTCGTGTGGGGTCTCCAGCCGGGGCGTCGACGAGGGTCGCGATCTGTCGTGGGGGGTCTCCAGCCGGGGCGTTGGCCAAGGTCGTGATCTGTCGTGGGGTGTCTCCAGCCGGGGCGTTGGCCAAGGTCGCGATCTGTCGTGTGGGGTCTCCAGCCGGGGCGCCGGCCAGGGTTGCTATCTGTCGTGGGGGGTCTTTAGCCGGGGCGTCGACCAGGGTCGCGATCTGTCGTGTGGGGTCTCCGGCCGGGGCGCCGGCCAGGGTCGCGATCTGTCGGTCAGAAACCGCGCGGCATCGCCACACGCGGTGCGCCACTCCAGTGGGCTCTGTCTGTAACATAAAGTTTCCAGCTGGCCTCGCTGTAGACCATCAGAAGGTATTTCGTATTGGCAATTGGCGTATTTGAAAAGACCAGTGGTAATCAAACAATGCGATGCGTAACGATACTTAGGTGCGATGTGATCGCCTTATGTCAAGTTTGGCGTTTGTATAATAGAGGCTAAGTACTACTAATGGTTCACCGTCACATTTTTTAGCCAGTTGTTAAAAGTCCACCCCCTGTGTGAAGCAGACGGGGGCTCCGTAGTACCTGCAAGCCTTTGACGGGTGTACACTGGCGCTTCTCCGCGGGCTCCGTGCGGCCCTCGTCGCCTTGCCCCCCCCCCCCCCCTCCCCCCCGTTGTTGGCGAGCCGCGGTCACCCTCAGAGTTCCTGTCGGTGGTCTCTGACGCGCTGCGCTCCGAGTCCGGCCAGGAGTGCTACAGCGGCCCTCCCCCCCCCCCTTCCCGTTGTTGGCGAGCCGCGGTCACCCTCAGAGTTCCTGTCGGTGGTCTCTGACGCGCTGCGCTCGGAGTCCGGCCAGGAGTGCTACAGCGGCGTGGCGGCCGCCTTCTCTGAGCTGGAGCAGCGCATCGGCGGCGGCAACGCCGGCCAGCTCACCAAACAGTTCCAGTGAGTGAGCCGGCCGCGCCCCGC